>NW_027043556.1:0-72775 GCF_036013475.1 Columba livia | reverse complement strand
AAAGAAAGAAAGAACTAAGAAAGAAGAAAGAAAGAAGACAGAAAAGAAAGAAGAAAGAAAGAAGAAAGAAGAAAGAAAGAAGAAAGAAAAGAAGAAAGAAAAGAAGAAAGAAAGAAAGAAGTAAGAAGAGAAGAAAGAAGAAAGAAAGAAGAAAGAAAGAAGAAGAGAAGAAAGAGAGAAGAGAAAGAAAGAAAGAAGAATAAAAGAAAGAAGAAAGAAGAAAGAAAGAAGAAAGAAAGAAGGAAGAAAGAAGAAAGAAAGAAGAAAGAAAGAAGAAAGAAAGAAAGAAAGAAGAAATAAAGAAAGAAAGAAAGAAGAAAGAGAGAGAAAGAAAGAAGAAAGAAAGAAGAAAGAAAGAAAGAAGAAAGAAAGAAAGAAGAAGAAAGAAGAAGGAAAGAAAGAAAAAAGAATGAAAGAAGAAGAAAGAAGAAAGAAAGAAAGAAGAAAGAAAGAAGAAAGAAGAAAGAAGAAGGAAGAAGAAAGAAAGAAAGTAAAAAGAATGAAAGAAGAAAGAAAGAAAGAAGAAAGAAAGAAGGAAGAAAGAAGAAAGAAAGAAGAAAGAAGAAAGAAGAAAGGAAGAAGAAAGAAAGATAGTAAAAGAATGAAAGAAGAGAGAAAGAAAGAAGAAAGAAAGAAGGAAGAAAGAAGAAAGGGAGAAGAAAGAGAGAAGAAAGAAAGAAGAAAGAAAGAAAGTAAAAAGAATGAAAGAAGAAAGAAAGAAAGAAGAAAGAAGGAAGAAAGAAGAAAGAGAGAAGAAAGAGAGAAGAAAGAAAGAAGAAAGAAAGAAAGAATAAAGAGAGAAGAAAGAAAGATGAATGAAAGAAAGAAGAAAGAAAGAAAGATGAAAGAAGAAAGAAAAAAGTAAGAAAGAGAGAAGAAAGAAAGAAAGACAGAAACAAAGAAGAAAGAAAGAAGAAAGAAAGAAGAAAGAAAGAAGAAAGAAAGAAGAAAGAAAGAAGAAAGAAAGAAGAAAGAAGAAGAAAGAAAGAAAGAAGAAATAAAGAAAGAAAGAAAGAAGAAAGAAAGAAAGAAAGAAAGATAAAAGAAAGAAAGAAAGAAAGAAGAAATAAAGAAAGAAAGAAGAAAGAAAGAAAGAAGAAAGAAAGAAAGAAGAAATAAAGAAAGAAAGAAAGAAGAAAGAAAGTAGAAAAGAAAGAAAGAAGAAAGAAAGAAAGAAGAAAGAAAGAAGAAAGAAAGAAGAAAGAAAGAAAGAACTAAGAAAGAAGAAAGAAAGAAGAGAGAAAGAAAGAAGAAAGAAAGAAGAAAGAAAGAAAGAAAGAAGAAAGAAAGAAGAAAGAAAGAAGAAAGAAAGAAGAAAGAAAGAAGAAAGAAAGGAAGAAGAAAGAAAGAAGAAAGAAAGAAGAAAGAAAGAAAGAAGAAGAAAGAATAAAGAAAGAAAGAAGAAAGAAAGAAAGAAGAAAGGAAGAAAGAAGAAAGAAAGAAAGAAGAAAGAAGAAAGAAAGAAAGAAGAAAGAAAGAAGAAAGAAAGAAGGAATAAGGAAAGAATAAAGAGGAAAGAAACAAAGAAGAAAGAAAGAAAGAAGAAAGAAAGAAGACAGAAAGAAAGAAGAAAGAAAGAAGAAAGAAAGAAAGAAGAAAGAAAGAAGAAAGAAAGAAGAAAGAAAGAAAGAACTAAGAAAGAAGAAAGAAAGAAGACAGAAAGAAAGAAGAAAGAAAGAAGAAAGAAAGAAAGAAAGAAGAAAGAAAGAAGAAGGAAAGAACTAAGAAAGAAGAAAGAAAGAAGAAAGAAAGAAGAAAGAAAGAAAGAAAGAAGAAAGAAAGAGAGAAAGAAGAAAGAAAGAGAGAAAGAATAAAAAGAAAGAAGAAAGAAAGAAAGAAGAAAGAAAGAAGGAAGAAAGAAGAAAGAAAGAAGAAGAAAGAAGAAAGAAAGAAAGAAAGAGAAATAAAGAAAGAAAGAAAGAGAAATAAAGAATGAAAGAAGAAAGAAAGAAAGAAGAAAGAAAGAAAGAAAGAAGAAAGAAAGAAGAAAGAAGAAAGAAAGAAGGAATAAGGAAAGAATAAAGAGGAAAGAAAGAAAGAAGAAAGAAAGAAAGAAGAAAGAAAGAAAGAAGAAAGAAAGAAAGAAGAAAGAAAGATGAATGAAAGAAAGAAGAAAGAAAGAAAGATGAAAGAAGAAAGAAAAAAGTAAGAAAGAAAGAAGAAAGAAAGAAAGACAGAAACAAAGAAAGAAAGAAAGAAGAAAGAAAGAAGAAAGAAAGAAGAAAGAAAGAAGAAAGAAAGAAGAAAGAAAGAAGAAAGAAAGAAGAAAGAAAGAAAGAAGAAATAAATAAAGAAAGAAAGAAGAAAGAAAGAAAGAAAGAAAGATAAAAGAAAGAAAGAAGAAGAAATAAAGAAAGAAAGAAGAAAGAAAGAAAGAAGAAAGAAAGAAAGAAAGAAGAAATAAAGAAAGAAAGAAAGAAGAAAGAAAGTAGAAAGAAAGAAAGAAGAAAGAAAGAAAGAAGAAAGAAAGAAGAAAGAAAGAAGAAAGAAAGAAAGAACTAAGAAAGAAGAAAGAAAGAAGAGAGAAAGAAAGAAGAAAGAAAGAAGAAAGAAAGAAAGAAAGAAGAAAGAAAGAAGAAAGAAAGAAGAAAGAAAGAAGAAAGAAAGGAAGAAGAAAGAAAGAAGAAAGAAAGAAGAAAGAAAGAAAGAAGAAAGAAAGAATAAGAAAGAAAGAACAAAGAAAGAAAGAAGAAAGGAAGAAAGAAGAAAGAACTAAAGAAGAAAGAAGAAAGAAAGAAAGAAGAAAGAAAGAAGAATGAAAGAAGGAATAAGGAAAGAATAAAGAGGAAAGAAACAAAGAAGAAAGAAAGAAAGAAGAAAGAAAGAAGACAGAAAGAAAGAAGAAAGAAAGAAGAAAGAAAGAAAGAAGAAAGAAGAAAGAAAAGAAGAAAGAAAGAAAGAACTAAGAAAGAAGAAAGAAAGAAGACAGAAAGAAAGAAGAAAGGAAGAAGAAAGAAAGAAAGAAAGAAGAAAGAAAGAAGAAGGAAAGAACTAAGAAAGAAGAAAGAAAGAAGAAAGAAAGAAGAAAGAAAGAAAGAAAGAAGAAAGAAAGAGAGAAAGAAGAAAGAAAGAGAGAAAGAATAAAAAGAAAGAAGAAAGAAAGAAAGAAGAAAGAAAGAAGGAAGAAAGAAGAAAGAAAGAAGAAAGAAAGAAGAAAGAAAGAAAGAAAGAAGAAATAAAGAAAGAAAGAAAGAAGAAATAAAGAATGAAAGAAGAAAGAAAGAAAGAAGAAAGAAAGAAAGAAAGAAGAAAGAAAGAAGAAAGAAGAAAGAAGAAAGAAGAAAGAAAGAAGAAAGAAAGAAGGAATAAGGAAAGAATAAAGAGGAAAGAAAGAAAGAAGAAAGAAAGAAAGAAGAAAGAAAGAATAAAGAAAGAAAGAAGAAAGAAAGAAGAAAGAAAGAAAGAAGAAAGAAAGAAAGAAGAAAGGAAGAAAGAAGAAAGAAAGAAGAAAGAAAGAAGAAAGAAAGAAAGAACTAAGAAAGAAGAAAGAAAGAAGACAGAAAGAAAGAAGAAAGAAAGAAAGAAGAAAGAAAGAAGAAAGAAAGAAGAAAGAAAGAAAGAACTAAGAAAGAAGAAAGAAAGAAGACAGAAAGAAAGAAGAAAGAAAGAAGAAAGAAAGAAAGAAAGAAGAAAGAAGAAGAAAGAAAGAAGAAAGAAAGAAAGAAGTAAGAAAGAAGAAAGAAAGAAGAAAGAAAGAAGAAAGAAAGAAAGAAAGAAGAAAGAAAGAGAGAAAGAAGAAAGAAAGAAAGAAAGAATAAAAAGAAAGAAGAAAGAAGAAAGAAAGAAGAAAGAAAGAAGGAAGAAAGAAGAAAGAAAGAAGAAAGAAAGAAGAAAGAAAGAAAGAAAGAAGAAATAAAGAAAGAAAGAAAGAAGAAAGAGAGAAGAAAGAAAGAAGAAAGAAAGAAGAAAGAAAGAAAGAAGAAAGAAAGAAAGAAGAAAGAAAGAAGAAGGAAAGAAAGAAAAAAGAATGAAAGAAGAAAGAAAGAAGAAAGAAAGAAAGAAGAAAGAAAGAAGAAAGAAGAAAGAAGAAAGGAAGAAGAAAGAAAGAAAGTAAAAAGAATGAAAGAAGAAAGAAAGAAAGAAGAAAGAAAGAAGGAAGAAAGAAGAAAGAAAGAAGAAAGAAGAAGAAGAAAGGAAGAAGAAAGAAAGATAGTAAAAAGAATGAAAGAAGAGAGAAAGAAAGAAGAAAGAAAGAAGGAAGAAAGAAGAAAGGGAGAAGAAAGAGAGAAGAAAGAAAGAAGAAAGAAAGAAAGTAAAAAGAATGAAAGAAGAAAGAAAGAAAGAAGAAAGAAGGAAGAAAGAAGAAAGAGAGAAGAAAGAGAGAAGAAAGAAAGAAGAAAGAAAGAAAGAATAAAGAGAGAAGAAAGAAAGATGAATGAAAGAAAGAAGAAAGAAAGAAAGATGAAAGAAGAAAGAAAAAAGTAAGAAAGAGAGAAGAAAGAAAGAAAGACAGAAACAAAGAAAGAAAGAAAGAAGAAAGAAAGAAGAAAGAAAGAAGAAAGAAAGAAGAAAGAAAGAAGAAAGAAAGAAGAAAGAAAGAAGAAAGAAAGAAAGAAGAAATAAAGAAAGAAAGAAAGAAGAAAGAAAGAAAGAAAGAAAGATAAAAGAAAGAAAGAAAGAAAGAAGAAATAAAGAAAGAAAGAAGAAAGAAAGAAAGAAGAAAGAAAGAAAGAAGAAATAAAGAAAGAAAGAAAGAAGAAAGAAAGTAGAAAGAAAGAAAGAAGAAAGAAAGAAAGAAGAAAGAAAGAAGAAAGAAAGAAGAAAGAAAGAAAGAACTAAGAAAGAAGAAAGAAAGAAGAGAGAAAGAAAGAAGAAAGAAAGAAGAAAGAAAGAAAGAAAGAAGAAAGAAAGAAGAAAGAAAGAAGAAAGAAAGAAGAAAGAAAGAAGAAAGAAAGGAGAAGAAAGAAAGAAGAAAGAAAGAAGAAAGAAAGAAAGAAGAAAGAAAAGAATAAAGAAAGAAAGAAGAAAGAAAGAAAGAAGAAAGAAGAAAGAAGAAAGAAAGAAAGAAGAAAGAAGAAAGAAAGAAAGAAGAAAGAAAGAAGAAAGAAAGAAGGAATAAGGAAAGAATAAAGAGGAAAGAAACAAAGAAGAAAGAAAGAAAGAAGAAAGAAAGAAGACAGAAAGAAAGAAGAAAGAAAGAAGAAAGAAAGAAGAAGAAAGAAAGAAGAAAGAAAGAAGAAAGAAAGAAAGAACTAAGAAAGAAGAAAGAAAGAAGACAGAAAGAAAGAAGAAAGAAAGAAGAAAGAAAGAAAGAAAGAAGAAAGAAAGAAGAAGGAAAGAACTAAGAAAGAAGAGAGAAAGAAGAAAGAAAGAAGAAAGAAAGAAAGAAAGAAGAAGAAAGAGAGAAAGAAGAAAGAAAGAGAGAAAGAATAAAAAGAAAGAAGAAAGAAGAAAGAAGAAAGAAAGAAGGAAGAAAGAAGAAAGAAAGAAGAAAGAAAGAAGAAAGAAAGAAGAAAGAAGAAATAAAGAAAGAAAGAAAGAAGAAATAAAGAATGAAAGAAGAAAGAAAGAAAGAAGAAAGAAAGAAAGAAAGAAGAAAGAAAGAAGAAAGAAGAAAGAAAGAAGGAATAAGGAAAGAATAAAGAGGAAAGAAAGAAAGAAGAAAGAAAGAAAGAAGAAAGAAAGAAAGAAGAAAGAAAGAAAGAAGAAAGAAAGATGAATGAAAGAAAGAAGAAAGAAAGAAAGATGAAAGAAGAAAGAAAAAAGTAAGAAAGAAAGAAGAAAGAAAGAAAGACAGAAACAAAGAAAGAAAGAAAGAAGAAAGAAAGAAGAAAGAAAGAAGAAAGAAAGAAGAAAGAAAGAAGAAAGAAAGAAGAAAGAAAGAAGAAAGAAAGAAAGAAGAAATAAATAAAGAAAGAAAGAAGAAAGAAAGAAAGAAAGAAAGATAAAAGAAAGAAAGAAAGAAGAAATAAAGAAAGAAAGAAGAAAGAAAGAAAGAAGAAAGAAAGAAAGAAAGAAGAAATAAAGAAAGAAAGAAAGAAGAAAGAAAGTAGAAAGAAAGAAAGAAGAAAGAAAGAAAGAAGAAAGAAAGAAGAAAGAAAGAAGAAAGAAAGAAAGAACTAAGAAAGAAGAAAGAAAGAAGAGAGAAAGAAAGAAGAAAGAAAGAAGAAAGAAAGAGAGAAAGAAGAAAGAAAGAAGAAAGAAAGAAGAAAGAAAGAAGAAAGAAAGGAAGAAGAAAGAAAGAAGAAAGAAAGAAGAAAGAAAGAAAGAAGAAGAAAGAATAAAGAAAGAAAGAAGAAAGAAAGAAAGAAGAAAGGAAGAAAGAAGAAAGAACTAAAGAAGAAAGAAGAAAGAAAGAAAGAAGAAAGAAAGAAGAATGAAAGAAGGAATAAGGAAAGAATAAAGAGGAAAGAAACAAAGAAGAAAGAAAGAAAGAAGAAAGAAAGAAGACAGAAAGAAAGAAGAAAGAAAGAAGAAAGAAAGAAAGAAGAAAGAAAGAAGAAAGAAAGAAGAAAGAAAGAAAGAACTAAGAAAGAAGAAAGAAAGAAGACAGAAAGAAATAAGAAAGAAAGAAGAAAGAAAGAAAGAAAGAAGAAAGAAAGAAGAAGGAAAGAACTAAGAAAGAAGAAAGAAAGAAGAAAGAAAGAAGAAAGAAAGAAAGAAAGAAGAAAGAAAGAGAGAAAGAAGAAAGAAAGAGAGAAAGAATAAAAAGAAAGAAGAAAGAAAGAAAGAAGAAAGAAAGAAGGAAGAAAGAAGAAAGAAAGAAGAAAGAAAGAAGAAAGAAAGAAAGAAAGAAGAAATAAAGAAAGAAAGAAAGAAGAAATAAAGAATGAAAGAAGAAAGAAAGAAAGAAGAAAGAAAGAAAGAAAGAAGAAAGAAAGAAGAAAGAAGAAAGAAGAAAGAAGAAAGAAAGAAGAAAGAAAGAAGGAATAAGGAAAGAATAAAGAGGAAAGAAAGAAAGAAGAAAGAAAGAAAGAAGAAAGAAAGAAAGAACTAAGAAAGAAGAAAGAAAGAAAGAAAGAAGAAGAAAGAAGAAAGAAAGAAGAAAGAAAGAAGGAATAAGGAAAGAATAAAGGGGAAAGAAAGAAAGAAGAAAGAAAGAAAGAAAGAAGAAAGAAAGAGAGAAAGAAAGAATGAAAGAAGAAAGAAAGAAGAAAGAAAAAAGAAGAAAGAAAGAAGAACGAAAGAAAGAAAGAAAGAAGAACGAAAGAAGAAGGAAAGAAAGAAGAAGGAAAGAAAGAAGAAAGAAAGAAAGAAGAAAGAAAGAAAGAAAGAAGAAAGAAAGAAGGAAGAAAGAAGGAAGAAAGAAAGAAGGAAGAAAGAATGAAGAAAGAAGAAAGAGAGAAGAAAGAAGTAAGAAAGAAAGAAGAAAGAAAAAATAAAGAAAGAAGAAAGAAAGAAGAAAGTAAGAAGAAAGAAAGAAGAAAGAAAGAAAGAAGAAAGAAAGAAAGAAAGTAAAAAGAATGAAAGAAGAAAGAAAGAAAGAAGAAAGAAAGAAGGAAGAAAGAAGAAAGAGAGAAGAAAGAGAGAAGAAAGAAAGAATAAAGAAAGAAGAAAGAAAGAAAGAAGAAAGAAAGAAAGGAGAAAGAAAGAAAAAGAAAGAAAGAAGGAAGAAAGAAAGAAAGAAAGAAGAAAGAAAGAAGAAAGAAGAAAGAAAGAAGGAATAAGGAAAGAATAAAGAGGAAAGAAAGAAAGAAGAAAGAAAGAAAGAAAGAAAGAAAGAAGAAAGAAAGAAAGAAGAAAGAAAGAAAGAAGAAATAAAGAAGAAAGAAAGAAGGAATAAGGAAAGAATAAAGAGGAAAGAAAGAAAGAAGAAAGAAAGAAAGAAGAAAGAAAGAAAGAAGAAATTAAGAAGAAAGAAAGAAAGAAAGAAGAAAGAAAGAAGAAAGAAAGAGGAAAGAAAGAAAGAAGAAATAAAGAATGAAAGAAGAAAGAAAGAAGAAAGAAGAAAGAAGAAAGAAAGAAGAAAGAAAGAATGAATAAGGAAAGAATAAAGAGGAAAGAAAGAAAGAAGAAAGAAAGAAAGAAAGAAGAAAGAAAGAGAGAAAGAAAGAATGAAAGAAGAAAGAAAGAAGAAAGAAAAAAGAAGAAAGAAAGAAGAACGAAAGAAGAAGGAAAGAAAGAAGAAGGAAAGAAAGAAGAAAGAAAGAAAGAAGAAAGAAAGAAAGAAAGAAGAAAGAAAGAAGGAAGAAAGAAGGAAGAAAGAAGAAAGAGAGAAGAATGAGAGAAGAAAGAAAGAAGAAAGAAAGAGGAAAGAAAGAAAGAAGAAAGAAAGAAAGAAGAAAGAAAGAAGGAAGAAAGAATGAAGAAAGAAGAAAGAGAGAAGAAAGAAGTAAGAAAGAAAGAAGAAAGAAAAAATAAAGAAAGAAGAAAGAAAGAAGAAAGTAAGAAGAAAGAAAGAAGAAAGAAAGAAAGAAGAAAGAAAGAAAGAAAGTAAAAAGAATGAAAGAAGAAAGAAAGAAAGAAGAAAGAAAGAAGGAAGAAAGAAGAAAGAGAGAAGAAAGAGAGAAGAAAGAAAGAATAAAGAAAGAAGAAAGAAAGAAAGAAGAAAGAAAGAAAGAAGAAAGAAAAAGAAAGAAAGAAGGAAGAAAGAAAGAAAGAAAGAAGAAAGAAAGAAGAAAGAAGAAAGAAAGAAGGAATAAGGAAAGAATAAAGAGGAAAGAAAGAAAGAAGAAAGAAAGAAAGAAGAAAGAAAGAAAGAGAAAGAAAGAAAGAAGAAAGAAAGAAAGAAGAAATAAAGAAGAAAGAAAGAAGGAATAAGGAAAGAATAAAGAGGAAAGAAAGAAAGAAGAAAGAAAGAAAGAAGAAAGAAAGAAAGAAGAAATTAAGAAGAAAGAAAGAAAGAAAGAAGAAAGAAAGAAGAAAGAAAGAGGAAAGAAAGAAAGAAGAAATAAAGAATGACAAGAAGAAAGAAAGAAGAAAGAAGAAAGAAGAAAGAAAGAAGAAAGAAAGAAGAAGGAAAGAAAGAAGAAGGAAAGAAAGAAGAAAGAAAGAAAGAAGAAAGAAAGAAAGAAAGAAGAAAGAAAGAAGGAAGAAAGAAGGAAGAAAGAAGAAAGAGAGAAGCATGAGAGAAGAAAGAAAGAAGAAAGAAAGAGGAAAGAAAGAAAGAAGAAAGAAAGAAAGAAGAAAGAAAGAAGGAAGAAAGAACGGAGAAAGAAGAAAGAGAGAAGAAAGAAGTAAGAATGAAAGAAGGAAGAAAGAAGGAAGAAAGAAGGAAGAAGTAAGAGAGAAAGAAGAAAGAGAGAAGAAAGAAAGAATAATGAAAGAAAGAAGAAAGAAAGAAAGAAGAAAGAAGAAAGAAAAAAGTAAGAAAGAAAGAAGAAAGAAAGAAAGACAGAAAGAAAGAAAGAAGAAAGAAAGAAAGAAGCAAGAAGAAAGAAAAAAGTAAGAAAGAAAGAAGAAAGAAAGAAAGAAGAAAGAAAGAAGAAAGAAAGAAGAAAGATAGAAGAAAGAAAGAAGAAAGAAAGTAAGAAGAAAGTAAGAAAGAAGAAAGATAGAAGAAAGAAAGAAAGAAGAATGAAAGAAGAAAGAAAGAAGAAAGAAAGAAAGAGGAAAGAAAGAAGAGAAGAAAGAAAGAAAGAGAGAAGAAAGAAAGAAGAAAGAAAGTAAGAAGAAAGTAAGAAAGAAGAAAGATAGAAGAAAGAAAGAAAGAAGAATGAAAGAAGAAAGAAAGAAGAAAGAAAGAAAGAGGAAAGAAAGAAAGAGAAAGAAAGAAGAAAGAAAGAAGGAAGAAAGAAGGAAGAAGAAGAAAGAGAGAAGAATGAGAGAAGAAAGAAGAAGAAAGAAAGAGGAAAGAAAGAAAGAAGAAAGAAAGAAAGAAGAAAGAAAGAAGGAAGAAAGAATGAAGAAAGAAGAAAGAGAGAAGAAAGAAGTAAGAAAGAAAGAAGAAAGAAAAAATAAAGAAAGAAGAAAGAAAGAAGAAAGTAAGAAGAAAGAAAGAAGAAAGAAAGAAAGAAGAAAGAAAGAAAGAAAGTAAAAAGAATGAAAGAAGAAAGAAAGAAGAGAAAGAAAGAAGGAAGAAAGAAGAAAGAGAGAAGAAAGAGAGAAGAAAGAAAGAATAAAGAAAGAAGAAAGAAAGAAAGAAGAAAGAAAGAAAGAAGAAAGAAAAGAAAGAAAGAAGGAAGAAGAAAGAAAGAAGAGAAAGAAGAAGAAAGAAGAAAGAAGAAGGAATAAGGAAAGAATAAAGAGGAAAGAAAGAAAGAAGAAAGAAAGAAAGAAGAAAGAAAGAAGAAAGAAAGAAGAAAGAAAGAAAGAAGAAATAAAGAAGAAAGAAAGAAGGAATAAGGAAAGAATAAAGAGGAAAGAAAGAAAGAAGAAAGAAAGAAAGAAGAAAGAAAGAAAGAAGAAATTAAGAAGAAAGAAAGAAAGAAAGAAGAAAGAAAGAAGAAAGAAAGAGGAAAGAAAGAAAGAAGAAATAAAGAATGAAAGAAGAAAGAAAGAAGAAAGAAGAAAGAAGAAAGAAAGAAGAAAGAAAGAAGAAGGAAAGAAAGAAGAAGGAAAGAAAGAAGAAAGAAAGAAAGAAGAAAGAAAGAAAGAAAGAAGAAGAAAGAAGGAAGAAAGAAGGAAGAAAGAAGAAAGAGAGAAGCATGAGAGAAGAAAGAAAGAAGAAAGAAAGAGGAAAGAAAGAAAGAAGAAAGAAAGAAAGAAGAAAGAAAGAAGGAAGAAAGAACGGAGAAAGAAGAAAGAGAGAAGAAAGAAGTAAGAATGAAAGAAGGAAGAAAGAAGGAAGAAAGAAGGAAGAAGTAAGAAAGAAAGAAGAAGAGAGAAGAAAGAAAGAATAATGAAAGAAAGAAGAAAGAAAGAAAGAAGAAAGAAGAAAGAAAAAAGTAAGAAAGAAAGAAGAAAGAAAGAAAGACAGAAAGAAAGAAAGAAGAAAGAAAGAAAGAAGCAAGAAGAAAGAAAAAAGTAAGAAAGAAAGAAGAAAGAAAGAAAGAAGAAAGAAAGAAGAAAGAAAGAAGAAAGAAGAAAGAAAGAAGAAAGAAAGTAAGAAGAAAGTAAGAAAGAAGAAAGATAGAAGAAAGAAAGAAAGAAGAATGAAAGAAGAAAGAAAGAAGAAAGAAAGAAAGAGGAAAGAAAGAAAGAAGAAAGAAAGAAGAAAGAGAGAAGAAAGAAAGAAGAAAGAAAAAAAGAAGAAAGAAAGAAGAAAGAAAGAAGAAAGAAAGAACGAAGAAAGAAGGAAGAAAGAAGGAAGAAAGAAGGAAGAAAGGAGAAAGAGAGAAGAAAGTAGTAAGAAAGAAAGAAGAAAGAGAGAAGAAAGAGAGAAGAAAGAAAGAATAAAGAAAGAAGAAAGAAAGAAAGAAGAAAGAAAGAAAGAAGAAAGAAAAAGAAAGAAAGAAGGAAGAAAGAAAGAAAGAAAGAAGAAAGAAAGAAGAAAGAAGAAAGAAAGAAGGAATAAGGAAAGAATAAAGAGGAAAGAAAGAAAGAAGAAAGAAAGAAAGAAGAAAGAAAGAAAGAAGAAAGAAAGAAAGAAGAAAGAAAGAAAGAAGAAATAAAGAAGAAAGAAAGAAGGAATAAGGAAAGAATAAAGAGGAAAGAAAGAAAGAAGAAAGAAAGAAAGAAGAAAGAAAGAAAGAAGAAATTAAGAAGAAAGAAAGAAAGAAAGAAGAAAGAAAGAAGAAAGAAAGAGGAAAGAAAGAAAGAAGAAATAAATAATGAAAGAAGAAAGAAAGAAGAAAGAAGAAAGAAGAAAGAAAGAAGAAAGAAAGAAGGAAAGAAAGAAGAAGGAAAGAAAGAAGAAAGAAAGAAAGAAGAAAGAAAGAAAGAAAGAAGAAAGAAAGAAGGAAGAAAGAAGGAAGAAAGAAGAAAGAGAGAAGCATGAGAGAAGAAAGAAAGAAGAAAGAAAGAGGAAAGAAAGAAAGAAAGAAGAAAGAAAGAAAGAGGAAGAAGTAAGAAAGAAAGAAGAAAGAGAGAAGAAAGAAAGAAGAAAGAAAGAAAGAAGAAAGAAAGAAAGAAGAAAGAGAGAAGAAAGAAAGAATAATGAAAGAAAGAAGAAAGAAAGAAAGAAGAAAGAAGAAAGAAAAAAGTAAGAAAGAAAGAAGAAAGAAAGAAAGACAGAAAGAAAGAAAGAAGAAAGAAAGAAAGAAGCAAGAAGAAAGAAAAAAGTAAGAAAGAAAGAAGAAAGAAAGAAAGAAGAAAGAAAGAAGATAGAAAGAAGAAAGATAGAAGAAAGAAAGAAGAAAGAAAGTAAGAAGAAAGTAAGAAAGAAGAAAGAGAGAAGAAAGAAAGAAAGAAGAATGAAAGAAGAAAGAAAGAAGAAAGAAAGAAAGAGGAAAGAAAGAGAGAAGAAAGTAGTAAGAAAGAAAGAAGAAAGAGAGAAGAAAGAAAGAAGAAAGAAAGAAAGAAGAAAGAAAGAAGAAAGAAAGAAAGAAAGAAGAAAGAAAGAAGAAAGAAAGAAGAAAGAAAGAAAGAACTTAGAAAGAAGAAAGAAAGAAGAAAGAAAGAAGAAAGAAAGAAAGAAAGAAGAAAGAAAGAGAGAAAGAAGAAAGAAAGAAAGAAAGAATAAAAAGAAAGAAGAAAGAAAGAAAGAAGAAAGAAAGAAGGAAGAAAGAAGAAAGAAAGAATAAAGAAAGAAGAAAGAAAGAAAGAAAGAAGAAATAAAGAAAGAAAGAAAGAAGAAATAAAGAAAGAAAGAAGAAAGAAAGAAAGAAGAAAGAAAGAAAGAAAGAAGAAAGAAAGAAGAAAGAAGAAAGAAAGAAGGAATAAGGAAAGAATAAAGAGGAAAGAAAGAAAGAAGAAAGAAAGAAAGAAGAAAGAAAGAAAGAAGAAGGAAAGAAAGAAGAAAGAAAGAAAGAAGAAAGGAAGAAGAAAGAAAGAAGGAATAAGGAAAGAATAAAGAGGAAAGAAAGAAAGAAGAAAGAAAGAACGAAGAAATTAAGAAGAAGAAAGAAAGAAGAAAGAAAGAATAAAGAAAGAATAAAGAAAGAAAGAAGAAAGAAAGAATGAAAGAAGAAAGAAAGAAGTAAGAAGAAAGAAGAAAGAAAGAAGAAAGAAAGAAGAAGGAAAGAAAGAAGAAGGAAAGAAAGAAGAAAGAAAGAAAGAAGAAAGAAAGAAAGAAAGAAGAAAGAAAGAAGGAAGAAAGAACGAAGAAAGAAGAAAGAGAGAAGCATGAGAGAAGAAAGAAAGAAGAAAGAAAGAGGAAAGAAAGAAAGAAAGAAGAAAGAAAGAAAGAAGAAAGAAAGAAGGAAGAAAGAACGGAGAAAGAAGAAAGAGAGAAGAAAGAAGTAAGAATGAAAGAAGGAAGAAAGAAGGAAGAAAGAAGGAAGAAGTAAGAAAGAAAGAAGAAAGAGAGAAGAAAGAAAGAAGAAAGAAAGAAAGAAGAAAGAAAGAAAGAAGAAAGAGAGAAGAAAGAAAGAATAATGAAAGAAAGAAGAAAGAAAGAAAGAAGAAAGAAGAAAGAAAAAAGTAAGAAAGAAAGAAGAAAGAAAGACAGAAAGAAAGAAAGAAGAAAGAAAGAAAGAAGCAAGAAGAAAGAAAAAAGTAAGAAAGAAAGAAGAAAGAAAGAAAGAAGAAAGAAAGAAGAAAGAAAGAAGAAAGATAGAAGAAAGAAAGAAGAAAGAAAGTAAGAAGAAAGTAAGAAAGAAGAAAGAGAGAAGAAAGAAAGAAAGAAGAATGAAAGAAGAAAGAAAGAAGAAAGAAAGAAAGAGGAAAGAAAGAGAGAAGAAAGTAGTAAGAAAGAAAGAAGAAAGAGAGAAGAAAGAAAGAAGAAAGAAAGAAAGAAGAAAGAAAGAAGAAAGAAAGAAAGAAAGAAGAAAGAAAGAAGAAAGAAAGAAGAAAGAAAGAAAGAACTTAGAAAGAAGAAAGAAAGAAGAAAGAAAGAAGAAAGAAAGAAAGAAAGAAGAAAGAAAGAGAGAAAGAAGAAAGAAAGAAAGAAAGAATAAAAAGAAAGAAGAAAGAAAGAAAGAAGAAAGAAAGAAGGAAGAAAGAAGAAAGAAAGAATAAAGAAAGAAGAAAGAAAGAAAGAAAGAAGAAATAAAGAAAGAAAGAAAGAAGAAATAAAGAAAGAAAGAAGAAAGAAAGAAAGAAGAAGAAAGAAAGAAAGAAGAAAGAAAGAAGAAAGAAGAAAGAAAGAAGGAATAAGGAAAGAATAAAGAGGAAAGAAAGAAAGAAGAAAGAAAGAAAGAAGAAAGAAAGAAAGAAAGAAGAAAGAAAGAAGAAAGAAAGAAAGAAGAAAGGAAGAAGAAAGAAAGAAGGAATAAGGAAAGAATAAAGAGGAAAGAAAGAAAGAAGAAAGAAAGAACGAAGAAATTAAGAAGAAAGAAAGAAAGAAGAAAGAAAGAATAAAGAAAGAATAAAGAAAGAAAGAAGAAAGAAAGAATGAAAGAAGAAAGAAAGAAGTAAGAAGAAAGAGAAGAAAGAAGAAGAAAGAAAGAAGAAGGAAAGAAAGAAGAAGGAAGAAAGAAGAAAGAAAGAAAGAAGAAAGGAAGAAAAAAGAAGAAAGAA
This sequence comes from Columba livia, assembly GCF_036013475.1. Classification (NCBI taxonomy): domain Eukaryota; kingdom Metazoa; phylum Chordata; class Aves; order Columbiformes; family Columbidae; genus Columba; species Columba livia. The sequence goes on along the minus strand of NW_027043556.1, from coordinate 58,396 downwards.
AGAAGGAAGAAAGAAGGAAGAAAGAAGAAAGAGAGAAGAATGAGAGAAGAAAGAAAGAAGAAAGAAAGAGGAAAGAAAGAAAGAAGAAAGAAAGAAAGAAGAAAGAAAGAAGGAAGAAAGAAGGAAGAAAGAAGAAAGAGAGAAGAAAGAAGTAAGAAAGAAAGAAGAAAGAAAAAATAAGAGAGAAGAAAGAAAGAAGAAAGTAAGAAGAAAGAAAGAAGAAAGAAAGAAAGAAGAAAGAGAGAAGAAAGAAAGAAGAAAGAAAGAAAGAAAGTAAAAAGAATGAAAGAAGAAAGAAAGAAAGAAGAAAGAAAGAAGGAAGAAAGAAGAAAGAGAGAAGAAAGAGAAAAGAAAGAAAGAATAAAGAAAGAAAGAAGAAAGAAAGAAAGAAGAAAGAAAGAAGAAAGAAAGAGAAAGAAAGAAGGAAGAAAGAAGGAAGAAAGAAGGAAGAAAGAAGAAAGAGAGAAGAAAGTAGTAAGAAAGAAAGAAGAAAGAGAGAAGAAAGAAAGAAGAAAGAAAGAAAGAAGAAAGAAAAAAGAAGCAAGAAGAAAGAAAAAAGTAAGAAAGAAAGAAGAAAGAAAGAAAGAAGAAAGAAAGAAGAAAGAAAGAAGAAAGATAGAAGAAAGAAAGAAGAAAGTAAGAAGAAAGAAAGAAAGAAGAAAGATAGAAGAAAGAAAGAAAGAAGAATGAAAGAAGAAAGAAAGAAGAAAGAAAGAGGAAAGAAAGAAAGAAGAAAGAAAGAAGAAAGAGAGAAGAAAGAAAGAAGAAAGAAAGAAAGAAGAAAGAAAGAAAGAAGAAAGAAAGAAAGAAGAAAGAAAGAACGAAGAAAGAAGGAAGAAAGAAGGAAGAAAGAAGGAAGAAAGGAGAAAGAGAGAAGAAAGTAGTAAGAAAGAAAGAAGAAAGAGAGAAGAAAGAAAGAAGAAAGAAAGAAAGAAGAAAGAAAGAAGAAAGAATGAAGAAAGAAAGAAGAAAGAAAGAAGAAAGAAAGAAGAAAGAAAGAAACAAAGAAAGAAGAAAGAAAGAAAGAAGAAAGAAAGAAGAAAGAAAGAAGAAAGAAAGAAAGAAGAAAGAAAGAAAGAAGAAAGAAAGAAAGAAAGAAGAAAGAAAGAAAGAAATAAGAAATAAAGAAAGAAAGAAAGAAGAAAGAGAGAAGAAAGAAAGAAGAAAGAAAGAAAGAAGAAAGAAAGAAAGAACAAAGAAGAAAGAAAAAAGTAAGAAAGAAAGAAGAAAGAAAGAAAGACAGAAAGAAAGAAAGAAGAAAGAAAGAAAGAAGAAAGAAAGAAGAAAGAAAGAAGAAAGAAAGAAGAAAGAAAGAAAGAAGAAAGAAAGAAGAAAGCAAGAAGAGAGAAAGAAGAAAGAAAGAAGGAATAAGGAAGAATAAAGAAGAAAGAAAGAAGAAAGAAAGAAAGAAAAAGAAAGAAAGAAGTAAGAAAGAAGTAAGAAAGAAGTAAGAAAGAAAGAAAGAAGAAAGAAAGAAAGAAGTAAGAAAGAAGAAAGAAAGAAGGAAGAAAGAAGAAAGAAAGAAGGAAGAAAGAGGGAAGAAAGAAGAAAGAGAGAAGAAAGAGAGAAGAAAGAAAGAAGAAAGCAAGAAAGAAGAAAGAAGAAAGAAAAAAGTAAGAAAGAAAGAAGGAAGAAAGAAAGAAGGAAAGAAAGAAGGAAGAAAGAAGGAAGAAAGAAGGAAGAAGTAAGAAAGAAAGAAGAAAGAGAGAAGAAAGAAAGAAGAAAGAAAGAAAGAAAGAAGAAAGAAAGAAAGAAGAAAGAGAGAAGAAAGAAAGAATAATGAAAGAAAGAAGAAAGAAAGAAAGAAGAAAGAAGAAAGAAAAAAGTAAGAAAGAAAGAAGAAAGAAAGAAAGACAGAAAGAAAGAAAGAAGAAAGGAAGAAGAAAGAAATAAGAAAGAAAGAAAGAATTAAGAAAGAAGAAAGAAGAAGAAAGAAGAAAGAAAGAAGAAGAAAGAAGAAGAAAGAAGAAAGAAAGAAGAAAGAAAGAAGAAAGAAAGAAGAAAGAAACAGGGAAGAAAGAAGAAAGAGAGAAGAAAGGGAGAAGAAAGAAAGAAGAAAGAAAGAAGAAAGAAGAAAGAAAAAAGTAAGAAAGAAAGAAGGAAGAAAGAAAGACAGAAAGAAAGAAAGAAGAAAGAAAGAAGAAAGAAAGAAGAAAGAAGAAAGAAAGAAGAAAGAAAGAAAGAAGAAAGAAAGAAGAAAGAAAGAAGAAAGAAAGAAAGAACTAAGAAAGAAGAAAGAAAGAAGAAAGAAAGAAGAAAGAAAGTAAGAAGAAATAAAGAAAGAAAGAAAGAAGAAAGAAGAAAGAAGAAAGAAAGAAAGAAAGAAGAAATAAAGAAAGAAAGAGGAAAGAAAGAAGAAAGTATGAAGTAAGAAAGAAGAAAGAAAGAAGAAAGAAAGAAGAAAGAAATAAAGAAAGAAGAAAGAAAGAAGAAAGAAATAAAGAAAGAAGAAAGAAAGAAAGAAGAAAGAAAGAAAGAAAGAAGAAAGAAAGAAAGAAAGAGGAAATAAAGTAAGAAAGAAGAAAAAAAGAAAGAAAGAAGAAAGAAAGAAAGAAGAAAGAAAAAAGAAGAAAGAAAGAAAGAAGAAAGAAAGAAAGAAGAAAGAAAGAAAGATGAAAGAAAGAAAGAAAGAAGAGAGAAGAAGGAAATAAAGAAGAAGGAAAGAAAGAAGAAAGAAAGAAGAAAGAAAGAAGAAAGAAAGAAGAAAGAAAGAAGAAAGAAAGAAAGAACTAAGAAAGAAGAAAGAAAGAAGAAAGAAAGAAAGAAGAAAGAAAGAAAGAAAGAAGAAAGAAATAAAGAAAGAAGAAAGAAAGAAAGAAGGAAGAAAGGAAGAAGAAAGAAAGAAGAAACAAAGAAATAAAGAAGAAAGAAAGAAAGAAGAAAGAAGAAAGAAAGAAGAAAGAAAAAAAGAAGGAAGAAAGAAAGAAAGAAAGAAAGAAGGAAGAAAGAAGGAAGAAAGAAGAAAGAAAGAAGAAAGAAAGAAGAAAGAAAGAAGAAAGTAAGAACAAAGTAAGAAGAAAGAAAGAAGAAAGAAAGAAGAAAGAAAGAAGAAAGAAAGAAGAAAGAAATAAAGAAAGAAGAAAGAAAGAAGAAAGAAATAAAGAAAGAAGAAAGAAGAAAGAAGAAAGAAAGAAAGAAAGAAGAAAGAAAGAAAAAGAAAGAAAGAAGGAAGAAAGAAGGAAGAAAGAGAAAGAGAGAAGAAAGTAGTAAGAAAGAAAGAAGAAAGAGAGAAGAAAGAAAGAAGAAAGAAAGAAAGAAGAAAGATAGAAGAAAGAAAGATAGAAGAAAGATAAAGTAAGAAAGAAAGAAGAAAGAAAGAAAGAAGAAAGAAGAAAGAAAGAAGAAGAAGGAAAGAAGAAAGAGAGAAGAAAGTAGTAAGAAAGAAAGAAGAAAGAGAGAAGAAAGAAAGATAGAAGAAAGATAAAAGTAAGAAAGAAAGAAGAAAGAAAGAAAGAAGAAAGAAGAAAGAAAGAAGAAAGAAGGAAAGAAGAAAGAGAGAAGAAAGTAGTAAGAAAGAAAGAAGAAAGAGAGAAGAAAGAAAGAAGAAAGAAAGAAAGAAAGAAGAAAGAAAGAAAGAAGAAGAATGAAAGAAGAAAGAAAGAAAGAAAGAAGAAAGAAAGAAAGAAAGAAGAAAGAAGAAAGAAAGAAGAAAGAAAGAGAGAAAGAATAAAGAAAGAAAGAAAGAAAGAAGAAAGAAAGAAAAAAGAAAGAAAGAAAGAAGAAAGAAAGAAAGATGAAAGAAAGAAAGAAAGAAAGAAGAGAGAAGAAGGAAGTAAAGAAGAAGGAAAGAAAGAAGAAAGAAAGAAGAAAGAAAGAAAGAAAGAAGAAAGAAATTAGAAAGAAAGAAGAAAGAAAGAAAGAAGAAAGAAAGAAGAAAGAAAGAAGAAAGAAAGAAGAAAGAAATAAAGAAAGAAGAAAGAAAGAAGAAAGAAATAAAGAAAGAAGAAAGAAAGAAAGAAGAAAGAAAGAAAGAAAGAAGAAAGAAAGAAAAAGAAAGAAAGAAGGAAGAAAGAAGGAAGAAAGAAGAAAGAGAGAAGAAAGTAGGAAGAAAGAAAGAAGAAAGAGAGAAGAAAGAAAGAAGAAAGAAAGAAAGAAGAAAGATAGAAGAAAGAAAGAAGAAAGTAAGAAGAAAGTAAGAAGAAAGAAAGAAGAAAGAAAGAAGAAAGAAAGAAGAAACAAAGAAGAAAGAAAGAAAGAAGAAAGAAAGAAGAAAGAAAGAAAGAAAGAAAGAAGAAAGAAAGAAGAAAGAAAGAAGAAAGAAAGAAGAAAGAAATAAAGAAAGAAGAAAGAAAGAAGAAAGAAATAAAGAAAGAAGAAAGAAAGAAAGAAGAAAGAAAGAAAGAAAGAAGAAAGAAAGAAAAAGAAAGAAAGAAGGAAGAAAGAAGGCAGAAAGAAGAAAGAAAGAAGAAAGAAAGAAGAAAGAAAGAAGAAAGAAAGAATAAAGAAAGAAAGAACTAAGAAAGAAGAAAGAAAGAAGAAAGAAAGGAAGAAGAAAGAGGAAAGAAAGATAGAAGAAATAAAGATGAAAGAAAGAAAGAAGAAGGAAAGAAGAAAGAAAGAAGAAATAAAGAAGAAAAAAGAAAGAAAGAAGAAAGAAAGAAGAAAGAAAGAAGGAAGAAAGAAGAAAGAGAGAAGAAAGAGAGAAGAAAGAAAGAAGAAAGAAAGAAAGTAAAAAGAATGAAAGAAGAAAGAAAGAAAGAAGAAAGAAAGAAAAAGAAAGAAAGAAGGAAGAAAGAAGGAAGAAAGAAGGAAGAAAGAAGAAGAAAGAAGAAAGAGAGAAGAAAGTAGTAAGAAAGAAAGAAGAAAGAGAGAAGAAAGAGAGAAGAAAGAAAGAAATAAGAAAGAAAGAAAGAAGAAAGAACGAAGAAAGAAAGAAAGAAGAATGAAAGAAGAAAGAAAGAAAGAAGAAAGAAAGAAAGAAGAAAGAAAGAAAGAAGAAAGAAAGAAGAAAGAGAGAAGAAAGAAAGAAGAAAGAAAGAAGAAAGAAAGAAAGAAGAAAGAAAGAAAGAAGAAAGAAAGAACGAAGAAAGAAGGAAGAAAGAAGGAAGAAAGAAGGAAGAAAGAAAAAGAAAGAAAGAAGGAAGAAAGAAGGAAGAAAGTAGGAAGAATGAAGAAAGAAGAAAGAGAGAGAAAGTATTAAGAAAGAAAGAATAAAGAAAGAAGAAAGAAAGAAAGAAGAAAGAAAGAAGAAAGAAAGAAGAAAGAAAGAAGTAAGATAGAAGAGAGAATGAAGAAAGAAAGAAGTAAGAAAGAAGAAGAAAAGAAGAAAGAAAGAAAGAAGAAAGAAAGAAAGAAGAAAGAAAGAAGAAAGAAAGAAAGAAGAAAGAAAGAAAGAAGAAAGAAAGATAAAGAAAGAAGAAAGAAAGAAGAAAGAAACAAGAAAGAAAGGAAGAAGAAAGAAAGGAAGAAGAAAGAAAGAAGAAAGAAAGAAGAAAGAATGAAGAAAAAAGAAAGAAGAAAGAAAGAAGAAAGAAAGAAGAAAGAGAGAAGAAAGAAAGAAAGAAGAAAGAAAGAAAGAAAGAAAGAAGAAAGAAAGAAAGAAGAAAGAAAGAAGAAAGAAAGAAGAAAGAAAGAAGAAAGAAAGAAAGAAAGAAGAAAGAAAGAAAGAGGAAAGAAAGAATGAAGAAAGAAAGAAAGAAGTAAGAAAGAAGTAAGAAAGAAGAAAGAAGGAAGAAAGAAAGAAGAAAGAAAGAAGAAAGAAAAAAGGAAGAAAGAGGGAAGAAAGAAGAAAGAGAGAAGAAAGAGAGAAGAAAGAAAGAAGAAAGCAAGAAAGAAGAAAGAAGAAAGAAATAAGTAAGAAAGAAAGAAGGAATAAAGAAGGAAGAAAGAACGAAGAAAGAAGGAAGAAAGAAGGAAGAAAGAAGGAAGAAGTAAGAAATAAAGAAGAAAGAAAGAAAGAAGAAAGAAGAAAAGAAAAAAGTAAGAAGAGAGAAGAAAGAAAGAAGAAAGAAAGAAAGAAGAAAGATAGAAGAAAGAAAGAAGAAAGTAAGAAGAAGTAAGAAGAAAGAAAGAAGAAAGAAAGAAGAAAGAAAGAAGAAACAAAGAAGAAAGAAAGAAAGAAGAAAGAAAGAAGAAAGAAAGAAAGAAAGAAGAAGAAAGAAAGAAGAAAGAAAGAAGAAAGAAAGAAGAAAGAAATAAAGAAAGAAGAAAGAAAGAAGAAAGAAATAAAGAAAGAAGAAAGAAAGAAAGAAGAAAGAAAGAAAGAAAGAAGAAAGAAAGAAAAGAAAGAAAGAAGGAAGAAAGAAGGCAGAAAGAAGAAAGAAAGAAGAAAGAAAGAAGAAAGAAAGAAGAAAGAAAGAATAAAGAAAGAAAGAACTAAGAAAGAAGAAAGAAAGAAGAAAGAAAGGAAGAAGAAAGAGGAAAGAAAGATAGAAGAAATAAAGATGAAAGAAAGAAAGAAGAAGGAAAGAAGAAAGAAAGAAGAAATAAAGAAGAAAAAAGAAAGAAAGAAGAAAGAAAGAAGAAAGAAAGAAGGAAGAAAGAAGAAAGAGAGAAGAAAGAGAGAAGAAAGAAAGAAGAAAGAAAGAAAGTAAAAAGAATGAAAGAAGAAAGAAAGAAAGAAGAAAGAAAGAAAAAGAAAGAAAGAAGTAAGAAAGAAGGAAGAAAGAAGGAAGAAAGAAGGAAGAAAGAAGAAAGAGAGAAGAAAGTAGTAAGAAAGAAAGAAGAAAGAGAGAAGAAAGAGAGAAGAAAGAAAGAAAGAAGAAAGAAAGAAAGAAGAAAGAACGAAGAAAGAAAGAAAGAAGAATGAAAGAAGAAAGAAAGAAAGAAGAAAGAAAGAAAGAAGAAAGAAAGAAAGAAGAAAGAAAGAAGAAAGAGAGAAGAAAGAAAGAAGAAAGAAAGAAGAAAGAAAGAAAGAAGAAAGAAAGAAAGAAGAAAGAAAGAACGAAGAAAGAAGGAAGAAAGAAGGAAGAAAGAAGGAAGAAAGAAAAAGAAAGAAAGAAGAAGAAGAAGGAAGAAAGTAGGAGAATGAAGAAAGAAGAAAGAGAGAAGAAAGTATTAAGAAAGAAAGAATAAAGAAAGAAGAAAGAAAGAAAGAAGAAAGAAAGAAGAAAGAAAGAAGTAAGATAGAAGAAAGAATGAAGAAAGAAAGAAGTAAGAAAGAAGAAGAAAAGAAGAAAGAAAGAAAGAAAGAAGAAAGAAAGAAAGAAGAAAGAAAGAAGAAAGAAAGAAAGAAGAAAGAAAGAAAGAAGAAAGAAAGATAAAGAAAGAAGAAAGAAAGAAGAAAGAAACAAGAAAGAAAGGAAGAAGAAAGAAAGGAAGAAGAAAGAAAGAAGAAAGAAAGAAGAAAGAAATGGAGAAGAAAGAAAGAAGAAAGAAAGAAGAAAGAAAGAAGAAAGAGAGAAGAAAGAAAGAAAGAAGAAAGAAAGAAAGAAAGAAAGAAGAAAGAAAGAAAGAAGAAAGAAAGAAGAAAGAAAGAAGAAAGAAAGAAGAAAGAAAGAAAGAAAGAAGAAAGAAAGAAAGAAGAAAGAAAGAAGAAATAAAGAAAGAAAGAAAGAAGAAAGAAAGAAGAAAGAAAGAAAGAAGAAAGAAAGAAAGAAAGAAAAAATGAAGAAAGAAAGAAAGAAGAAAGAAAGAAGAAAGAAAGAAGAGAGAAAGAAGAAAGAAAGAAGGAATAAGGAAAGAATAAAGAAGAAAGAAAGAAAGAGGAAAGAAAGAATGAAGAAAGAAAGAAAGAAGTAAGAAAGAAGTAAGAAAGAAGTAAGAAAGAAGAAAGAAGGAAGAAAGAAAGAAGAAAGAAAGAAGAAAGAAAAAAGAAGAAAGAGGGAAGAAAGAAGAAAGAGAGAAGAAAGAGAGAAGAAAGAAAGAAGAAAGCAAGAAAGAAGAAAGAAGAAAGAAATAAGTAAGAAAGAAAGAAGGAATAAAGAAGGAAGAAAGAACGAAGAAAGAAGGAAGAAAGAAGGAAGAAAGAAGGAAGAAGTAAGAAATAAAGAAGAAAGAAAGAAAGAAGAAGAAGAAAGAAAAAAGTAAGAAAGAAAGAAGAAAGAAAGAAAGACAGAAAGGAAGAAAGAAGAAAAAAAGAAGAAAGAAAGAAGAAAGAAAGAAAGAAGTTAGAAAGAAGTAAGAAAGAAGAAAGAAAGAGGAAAGAAAGAAAGAAGAAAGAAAGAAGAAAGAAAGAAGAATGAAAGAAGAAAGAAAGAAGAAAGAAAGTAAGAACTAAGAAAGAAGAAAGAAAGAAGAAAGAAAGAAGAAATTAATAAAGAAAGTAGTAAGAAAGAAGAAAGAAAGAAGAAAGAAAGAAGAAAGAAAGAAAGAACTAAGAAAGAAGAAAGAAAGAAGAAAGAAAGAAGAAAGAAAGAAGAAAGAAAGAATAAAGAAAGAAAGAACTAAGAAAGAAGAAAGAAAGAAGAAAGAAAGAAGAAAGAGAGAAGTAAGAAAGAAGAAAGTAAGAAGAAAGAAACAAGAAAGAAACAAGAAAGAAAGAAAGAAGAATGAAAGGAAGAAGAAAGAAAGAAAGAAGAAAGAAAGAAGAAAGAAAGAAGAAAGAAAGAAGAAAGAAAGAAGAAAGAAAGAAAGAAAGAAAGAAAGAAGAAAGAAAGGAAGAAGAAAGAAAGAAGAAAGAAACAAGAAAGAAGAAAGAAAGAAGAAAGAAAGGAAGAAGAAAGAAAGAAGAAACAAAGAAATAAAGAAGAAAGAAAGAAAGAAGAAAGAAGAAAGAAAGAAGAAAGAAAAAAAGAAGGAAGAAAGAAAGAAATAAAGAAGGAAGAAAGAAGGAAGAAAGAAGAAAGAAAGAAGAAAGAAAGAAGAAAGAAAGAAGAAAGAAAGAAAGAAGAAAATAAGAAAGAAAGAAAGAAGAAAGAAAGAAAGAAAGAAAGAATAAAGGAAGAAAGAAAGAAGAAATAAAGAAAGAAAGAAAGAAGGAAGAAAGAAGTGAGAAAGAAGAAAGAAGGAATAAGGAAAGACTAAGAAGAAAGAAAGAAAGAAGAAAGAAAGAAAGAAGAAAGAAAGAAAGAAGAAAGAAAGAAAAACAGAAGAAAGAAAGAAGGAAGAAAGAAAGAACAAAGAAAGAAAGAGGAATTAAAGAAGAAAGAAAGAAAGAAGAAAGAAAGAAAGACAGAAGAAAGAAAGAAGGAAGAAAGAAGGAAGAAAGAAGAAAGAAAGGAAGAAGAAAGAAGTAAGAAAAAAGTAAGAAAGAAAGAAGAAAGAAAGAAAGAAAGAAGAAAGTAAGAAAGAACTAAGAAAGAAGTAAGAAAGAAGAAATAAAGAAGAAAGTAAGAAGAAAGAAAGAAGAAAGAAAGAAGAAAGAAAGAAGAAAGAAAGAAGAAAGAAAGAAAGAAAGAAGAAAGAAAGAGAGAAAGAAGAAAGAAAGAAAGAAAGAAGGAAGAAAGAAAGAAGAAAGAAAGAAGAAAGAAAGAAGACAAGAAGAAAGAAAGAAGAAAGAAAGAAGAAAGAAAGAAGAAAGAAAGAAGAAAGAAAGAAAAAAGAAAGAAAGAACTAAGAAAGAAGAAAGAAAGAAGAAAGAAAGAATGAAGAAAGAAAGAAGAAAGAAAGAAAGAAAGAAGAAAGAAAGCGAGAAAGAAGAAAGAAAGAAAGAAAGAAAATGCAAGAAAGAAAGAAGAAAGAAAGAAAGAAAGAAGAAAGAAAGAAGAAAGAAAGAAGAAAGAAAGAAAGAAAGAAGAAATAAATAAAGAAAGAAAGAAGAAATAAAGAAAGAAAGAAAGAAGAAATAAAGAAAGAAAGAAGAAAGAAAGAAAGAAAGAAAGCAGAAAGAAAGAAAGAAAGAAGAAAGAAAAAACAAAGAAATAAGAAAGAATGAAAGAATTAGAAAGAATAAAGAAAGAAGAAAGAAAGAAGGAAGAAAGAAGGAAGAAAGAAGGAGAAAGAAGGAAGAATTAAGAAAGAAAGAAGAAAGAGAGAAGAAAGAAAGAAGAAAGAAAGAAAGAAGAAAGAAAGAAGAAATAAAGAAGAAAGAAATAAGAAAGAAAGAAGAAAGATAGAAGAAAGAAAGAAAGAAGAAAGAAGAAAGAAAAAGTAAGAAAGAAAGAAGGAAGAAAGAAGGAAGAAAGAAGGAAGAAAGAAGGAAGAAAGAAGGAAGAAGTAAGAAAGAAAGAAGAAAGAGAGAAGAAGAAAGAAGAAAGAAAGAAAGAATAAAGAAAGAAAGAATAAAGAGAGAAGAAAGAAAGAAGAATGAAAGAAAGAAGAAAGAAAGAAAGACAGAAAGAAAGAAAGAAGAAAGAAAGAAGAAAGAAAGAAGAAAGAAAGAAAGAAGTAAGAAAGAAGTAAGAAAGAAGAAAGAAAGAAGAAAGTAATAAAGAAAGTAGTAAGAAAGAAGAAAGAAAGAAGAAAGAAAGAAGAAAGAAAGAAAGAAAGAACTAAGAAAGAAGAAAGAAAGAAGAAAGAAAGAAGAAAGAAAGAAAGAAGAGAGAAAGAAGAAAGAAAGAACTAAGAAAGAAGAAAGAAAGAGAAAGAAAGAAGAAAGAGAGAAGTAAGAAAGAAGAAAGAAAGAAGAAGAAAGAAAGAAGAGAGAAAGAAGAAAGAAAGAAAGAAATAAGAAAGAAGAAAGAAAGAAGAAAGAAAGAATAAAGAAACAAGAAAGAAAGAAGAAAGAAAGAAGAAAGAAACAAGAAAGAAAGAAGAAAGAAAGAAAGAAAGAAGAAATAAAGGAAGAAGAAAGAAAGAAGAAAGAAACAACAAAGAAAGAAGAAAGAAAGAAAGAAGAAAGAAAGGAAGAAGAAAGAAAGAAGAAAGAAAGAAGAAAGAAAGAAAGAAGAGAGAAAGAAGAAAGAAAGAAAGAAATAAGAAAGAAGAAAGAAAGAAGAAAGAAAGAATAAAGAAACAAGAAAGAAAGAAGAAAGAAAGAAGAAAGAAACAAGAAAGAAAGAAGAAAGAAAGAAAGAAAGAAGAAATAAAGGAAGAAGAAAGAAAGAAGAAAGAAACAACAAAGAAAGAAGAAAGAAAGAAAGAAGAAAGAAAGGAAGAAGAAAGAAAGAGGAAAGAAAGAAGAAAGAAAGAAAGAAGTAAGAAAGAAGTAAGAAAGAAGAAAGAAAGAAGAAAGTAATAAGAAAGTAGTAAGAAAGAAGAAAGAAGAAAGAAAGAAGAAAGAAAGAAAGAACTAAGAAAGAAGAAAGAAAGAAGAAAGAAAGAAAGAAGAGAGAAAGAAGAAAGAAAGAAAGAACTAAGAAAGAAGAAAGAAAGAAGAAAGAAGAAAGAAAGAAGAAAGAGAGAAGTAAGAAAGAAGAAAGTAAGAAGAAAGAAACAAGAAAGAAACAAGAAAGAAACAAGAAAGAAAGAAAGAAGAATGAAAGGAAGAAGAAAGAAAGAAAGAAGAAAGAAACAAGAAAGAAAGAAGAAAGAAAGAAGAAAGAAAGAAGAAAGAAACGAAAGAAAGAAGAAAGAAAGAAAGAAAGAAGAAAGAAAGGAAGAAGAAAGAAAGAAGAAAGAAACAACAAAGAAAGAAGAAAGAAAGAAAGAAGAAAGAAAGGAAGAAGAAAGAAAGAAGAAACAAAGAAATAAAGAAGAAAGAAATAAAGAAGAAAGAAGAAAGAAAGAAGAAAGAAAGAAGAAAGAAGAAGAAAGAAAGAAGAAAGAGAGAAGAAAGAAAGAAGAAAGAAAGAAAGAAGAAAGAAAAAAGTAAGAAAGAAAGAAGGAAGAAAGAAAGAATGAAAGAAGGAAGAAAGAAGGAAGAAAGAAGGAAGAAAGAAGGAAGAAAGAAGAAAGAAAGAAGAGAGAAAGAAGAAAAAGAAACAAGAAAGAAAGAAGAAAGAAAGAAGAAAGAAGAAAGAAGAAAGAAAGAAGAAAGAAAGAAAGAGGAAAGAAAGAAGAAGAAGAAGGAAAGAAAGAAGAAGGAAAGAAAGAAGAAAGAAAGAAAGAAGAAAGAAAGAAAGACAGAAGAAAGAAAGAGGAAGAAAGAAGGAAGAAAGAAGAAAGAAAGAAAGAAGAAAGAAGATAGAAAAAAGTAAGAAAGAAAGAAGAAAGAAAGAAAGAAAGAAAGAAGAAAGAAAGAAGAAAGAAAGAAAGAACTAAGAAAGAAGTAAGAAAGAAGAAAGAAAGAAGAAAGTAAGAAGAAAGAAAGAAGAAAGAAAGAAGGAAGAAAGAAAGAAGAAGAAAGAAAGAAAGAAGAAAGAAAGAGAGAAAGAAGAAAGAAAGAAAGAAGGAAGAAAGAATGAAGAAAGAAAGAAGAAAGAAAGAAGAAAGGAAGAAGAAAGAAAGAAGAAAGAAAGAAGAAGGAAAGAAAGAACTAAGAAAGAAGAAAGAAAGAAGAAAGAAAGAATGAAGAAAGAAAGAAGAAAGAAAGAAAGAAAGAAGAAAGAAAGAAAGAAAGAAGAAAGAATGAAAGAAAGAAGAAAGAAAGAAGAAAGAAAGAAGAAAGAAAGAAGAAAGAAAGAAGAAAGAAAGAAGAAAGAAAGAAGAAAGAAAGAAGAAAGAAAGAAAGAACTAAGAAGAAGAAAGAAAGAAGAAAGAAAGAAGAAAGAAAGAAGGAATAATGAAAGAATAAAGAAGAAATAAAGAAAGAACTAAGAAAGAAGAAAGAAAGAAGAAAGAAAGAAGAAAGAAAGAAAGAAAGAAAGAAGAAAGAAAGAAGAAAGAAAGAAAGAACTAAGAAAGAAGTAAGAAAGAAGAAAGAAAGAAGAAAGTAGAAGAAAGAAAGAAGAAGAAAGAAGGAAGAAAGAAAGAAGAAAGAAAGAAAGAAAGAAGAAAGAAAGAGAGAAAGAAGAAAGAAAGAAAGAAGGAAGAAAGAATGAAGAAAGAAAGAAGAAAGAAAGAAGAAAGGAAGAAGAAAGAAAGAAGAAAGAAAGAAGAAGGAAAGAAAGAACTAAGAAAGAAGAAAGAAAGAAGAAAGAAAGAATGAAGAAAGAAAGAAGAAAGAAAGAAAGAAAGAAGAAAGAAAGAAAGAAAGATGAAAGAAAGAAAGAAGAAAGAATGAAAGAAAGAAGAAAGAAAGAAGAAAGAAAGAAGAAAGAAAGAAGAAAGAAAGAAGAAAGAAAGAAGAAAGAAAGAAGAAAGAAAGAAGAAAGAAAGAAAGAACTAAGAAAGAAGAAAGAAAGAAGAAAGAAAGAAGAAAGAAAGAAGGAATAATGAAGAATAAAGAAGAAATAAAGAAAGAACTAAGAAAGAAGAAAGAAAGAAGAAAGAAAGAAGAAAGAAAGAAAGAAGAAAGAAGAAACAAAGAAAGAAAGAAGAAAGAAAGAAGAACGAAGAAAGAAGAAGAAAGAATGAAGAAAGAAAGAAAGAAGAAAGAAAGAAGGAAGAAAGAAGGAAGAAAGAAGAAAGAGAGAAGAAAGAGAGAAGAAAGAAAGAAGAATTAAAGAGGAAAGAAAGAAAGAAGAAAGAAAGTAAGAAGAAAGAAAGAAGGAAGAAAGAAGAAAGAGAGAAGAAAGAAGTAAGAAAGAAAGAAGAAAGAGAGAAGAAAGAAAGAAGAAAGAAAGAAAGAAGAAAGAAAAAATAAAGAAGAAGAAAGAAGAAAGAAAGAAAGAAAGAAGTAAGAAAGAAGTAAGTAAGAAGAAAGAAAGAAGAAAGTAAGAAGAAAGAAAGAAGAAAGAAAGAAGAAAGAAAAAAGAAGAAAGAAAGAAGAAGAAGAGAAAGAAAAAAGAGAGAAAGAACTAAGAAAGAAGAAAGAAAGAAGAAAGAAAGAAGAAAGAAAGGAAGAAGAAAGAAAGAAGAAAGAAAGAAGAAGGAAAGAAGAAAGAAAGAAGAAAGAAAGAAGAAAGAAAGAAGAAAGAAAGAAGAGAGAAAGAAGAAAGAAGGAATAAGGAAAGACTAAGAAGAAAGAAAGAAAGAAGAAAGAAAGAAAGAAGAAAGAAAGAAAGAAGAAAGATAGAAGAAAGAAAGAAGAAAGAAGAAACAAAGAAAGAAGAGAGAAAGAAAGAAGAAAGAAGAAAGAAGAAGAAAGAAGAAAGAAGAAAGAAGAAAGAAGAAAGAAAGAAGAAAGAAAGAAAGAGGAAAGAAAGAAGAAAGAAGAAGGAAAAGAAAGAAGAAGGAAAGAAAGAAGAAAGAAAGAAAGAAAGAAAGAAGAAAGAAAGAAAGAATGAAAGAAAGAAAGAAGAAAGAAAGAAGAAAGAAAGAAGAAAGAAAGAAAGAAGAAAGAAAGAAGAAAGAAGAAAGAAGAAAGAAGAAAGAAAGAAGAAAGAAAGAAGAAAGAAAGGAAGAAGAAAGAAAGAAGAAAGAAAGAATAAAGAAAGAAAGAAGAAAGAAAGAAGAAAGAAAGAAAGAAGAAAGAAAGAAAGAAGAAAGGAAGAAAGAAGAAAGAAAGAAGAAAGAAAGAAGAAAGAAAGAATGAACTAAGAAAGAAGAAAGAAAGAAGACAGAAAGAAAGAAGAAAGAAAGAAAGAAGAAAGAAAGAAGAAAGAAAGAAGAAAGAAAGAAGAAAGAAAGAAAGAAGTAAGAAAGAAGAAAGAAAGAAGAAAGAAAGAAGAAAGAAAGAAGAAAGAAGAAAGAAAGAGAGAAAGAAGAAAGAAAAAAGAATAAAAAGAAAGAAGAAAGAAAGAAAGAAAGAAGAAAGAAAGAAGGAAGAAAGAAGAAAGAAAGAAGAAAGAAAGAAGAAAGAAAGAAAGAAAGAAGAAATAAAGAAAGAAAGAAAGAAGAAAGAGAGAAGAAAGAAAGAAGAAAGAAAGAAGAAAGAAAGAAAGAAGAAAGAAAGAAAGAAGAAAGAAAGAAGAAGGAAAGAAAGAAAAAAGAATGAAAGAAGAAAGAAAGAAGAAAGAAAGAAAGAAGAAAGAAAGAAGAAAGAAGAAAGAAGAAAGGAAGAAGAAAGAAAGAAAGTAAAAAGAATGAAAGAAGAAAGAAAGAAAGAAGAAAGAAAGAAGGAAGAAAGAAGAAAGAAAGAAGAAAGAAGAAAGAAGAAAGGAAGAAGAAAGAAAGATAGTAAAAAGAATGAAAGAAGAGAGAAAGAAAGAAGAAAGAAAGAAGGAAGAAAGAAGAAAGGGAGAAGAAAGAGAGAAGAAAGAAAGAAGAAAGAAAGAAAGAATAAAGAGAGAAGAAAGAAAGATGAATGAAAGAAAGAAGAAAGAAAGAAAGATGAAAGAAGAAAGAAAAAGTAAGAAAGAAAGAAGAAAGAAAGAAAGACAGAAACAAAGAAAGAAAGAAAGAAGAAAGAAAGAAGAAAGAAAGAAGAAAGAAAGAAGAAAGAAAGAAGAAAGAAAGAAGAAAGAAAGAAAGAAGAAATAAAGAAAGAAAGAAAGAAGAAAGAAAGAAAGAAAGAAAGATATAAGAAAGAAAGAAAGAAGAAATAAAGAAAGAAAGAAGAAAGAAAGAAAGAAGAAAGAAAGAAAGAAAGAAGAAATAAAGAAAGAAAGAAAGAAGAAAGAAAGTAGAAAGAAAGAAAGAAGAAAGAAAGAAAGAAGAAAGAAAGAAGAAAGAAAGAAGAAAGAAAGAACTAAGAAAGAAGAAAGAAAGAAGAGAGAAAGAAAGAAGAAAGAAAGAAGAAAGAAAGAAAGAAAGAAGAAAGAAAGAAGAAAGAAAGAAGAAAGAAAGAAGAAAGAAAGGAAGAAGAAAGAAAGAAGAAAGAAAGAAGAAAGAAAGAAAGAAGAAAGAAAGAATAAAGAAAGAAAGAAGAAAGAAAGAAAGAAGAAAGGAAGAAAGAAGAAAGAAAGAAAGAAGAAAGAAGAAAGAAAGAAAGAAGAAAGAAAGAAGAAAGAAAGAAGGAATAAGGAAAGAATAAAGAGGAAAGAAACAAAGAAGAAAGAAAGAAAGAAGAAAGAAAGAAGACAGAAAGAAAGAAGAAAGAAAGAAGAAAGAAAGAAAGAAGAAAGAAAGAAGAAAGAAAGAAGAAAGAAAGAAAGAACTAAGAAAGAAGAAAGAAAGAAGACAGAAAGAAAGAAGAAAGAAAGAAGAAAGAAAGAAAGAAAGAAGAAAGAAAGAAGAAGGAAAGAACTAAGAAAGAAGAAAGAAAGAAGAAAGAAAGAAGAAAGAAAGAAAGAAAGAAGAAAGAAAGAGAGAAAGAAGAAAGAAAGAGAGAAAGAATAAAAAGAAAGAAGAAAGAAAGAAAGAAGAAAGAAAGAAGGAAGAAAGAAGAAAGAAAGAAGAAAGAAAGAAGAAAGAAAGAAAGAAAGAAGAAATAAAGAAAGAAAGAAAGAAGAAATAAAGAATGAAAGAAGAAAGAAAGAAAGAAGAAAGAAAGAAAGAAAGAAGAAAGAAAGAAGAAAGAAGAAAGAAAGAAGGAATAAGGAAAGAATAAAGAGGAAAGAAAGAAAGAAGAAAGAAAGAAAGAAGAAAGAAAGAAAGAAGAAAGAAAGAAAGAAGAAAGAAAGAAAGAAGAAAGAAAGAAGAAAGAAAGAAGGAATAAGAAAAGAATAAAGAGGAAAGAAAGAAAGAAGAAAGAAAGAAAGAAGAAGGAAAGAAAGAACTAAGAAAGAAGAAAGAAAGAAAGAAAGAAGAAAGAAAGAAGAAAGAAAGAAGAAAGAAAGAAGGAATAAGGAAAGAATAAAGAGGAAAGAAAGAAAGAAGAAAGAAAGAAAGAAAGAAGAAAGAAAGAGAGAAAGAAAGAATGAAAGAAGAAAGAAAGAAGAAAGAAAAAAGAAGAAAGAAAGAAGAACGAAAGAAGAAGGAAAGAAAGAAGAAGGAAAGAAAGAAGAAAGAAAGAAAGAAGAAAGAAAGAAAGAAAGAAGAAAGAAAGAAGGAAGAAAGAAGGAAGAAAGAAGAAAGAGAGAAGAATGAGAGAAGAAAGAAAGAAGAAAGAAAGAGGAAAGAAAGAAAGAAGAAAGAAAGAAAGAAGAAAGAAAGAAGGAAGAAAGAAGGAAGAAAGAAGAAAGAGAGAAGAAAGAAGTAAGAAAGAAAGAAGAAAGAAAAAATAAAGAAAGAAGAAAGAAAGAAGAAAGTAAGAAGAAAGAAAGAAGAAAGAATGAAAGAAGAAAGAAAGAAAGAAAGTAAAAAGAATGAAAGAAGAAAGAAAGAAAGAAGAAAGAAAGAAGGAAGAAAGAAGAAAGAGAGAAGAAAGAGAGAAGAAAGAAAGAATAAAGAAAGAAGAAAGAAAGAAAGAAGAAAGAAAGAAAGAAGAAAGAAAGAAAAGAAAGAAAGAAGGAAGAAAGAAAGAAAGAAAGAAGAAAGAAAGAAGAAAGAAGAAAGAAAGAAGGAATAAGGAAAGAATAAAGAGGAAAGAAAGAAAGAAGAAAGAAAGAAAGAAGAAAGAAAGAAAGAAGAAAGAAAGAAAGAAGAAAGAAAGAAAGAAGAAATAAAGAAGAAAGAAAGAAGGAATAAGGAAAGAATAAAGAGGAAAGAAAGAAAGAAGAAAGAAAGAAAGAAGAAAGAAAGAAAGAAGAAATTAAGAAGAAAGAAAGAAAGAAAGAAGAAAGAAAGAAGAAAGAAAGAGGAAAGAAAGAAAGAAGAAATAAAGAATGAAAGAAGAAAGAAAGAAGAAAGAAGAAAGAAGAAAGAAAGAAGAAAGAAAGAAGGAAAGAAAGAAGAAGGAAAGAAAGAAGAAAGAAAGAAGAAAGAAAGAAAGAAAGAAGAAAGAAAGAAGGAAGAAAGAAGGAAGAAAGAAGAAAGAGAGAAGCATGAGAGAAGAAAGAAAGAAGAAAGAAAGAGGAAAGAAAGAAAGAAGAAAGAAAGAAAGAAGAAAGAAAGAAGGAAGAAAGAACGGAGAAAGAAGAAAGAGAGAAGAAAGAAGTAAGAATGAAAGAAGGAAGAAAGAAGGAAGAAAGAAGGAAGAAGTAAGAAAGAAAGAAGAAAGAGAGAAGAAAGAAAGAAGAAAGAAAGAAAGAAGAAAGAAAGAAAGAAGAAAGAGAGAAGAAAGAAAGAATAATGAAAGAAAGAAGAAAGAAAGAAAGAAGAAAGAAGAAAGAAAAAAGTAAGAAAGAAAGAAGAAAGAAAGAAAGACAGAAAGAAAGAAAGAAGAAAGAAAGAAAGAAGCAAGAAGAAAGAAAAAAGTAAGAAAGAAAGAAGAAAGAAAGAAAGAAGAAAGAAGGAAGAAAGAAAGAAGAAAGATAGAAGAAAGAAAGAAGAAAGAAAGTAAGAAGAAAGAAAGAAAGAAGAAAGATAGAAGAAAGAAAGAAAGAAGAATGAAAGAAGAAAGAAAAAAGAAAGAAAGAAAGAGGAAAGAAAGAAAGAAGAAAGAAAGAAGAAAGAGAGAAGAAAGAAAGAAGAAAGAAAAAAAGAAGAAAGAAAGAAAGAAGAAAGAAAGAAGAAAGAAAGAACGAAGAAAGAAGGAAGAAAGAAGGAAGAAAGAAGGAAGAAAGGAGAAAGAGAGAAGAAAGTAGTAAGAAAGAAAGAAGAAAGAGAGAAGAAAGAAAGAAGAAAGAAAGAAAGAAGAAAGAAAGAAGAAAGAAAGAAAGAAAGAAGAAAGAAAGAAGAAAGAAAGAAGAAAGAAAGAAAGAACTTAGAAAGAAGAAAGAAAGAAGAAAGAAAGAAGAAAGAAAGAAAGAAAGAAGAAAGAAAGAGAGAAAGAAGAAAGAAGAAAGAAAGAATAAAAAGAAAGAAGAAAGAAGAAAGAAGAAAGAAAGAAGGAAGAAAGAAGAAAGAAAGAATAAAGAAAGAAGAAAGAAAGAAAGAAAGAAGAAATAAAGAAAGAAAGAAAGAAGAAATAAAGAAAGAAAGAAGAAAGAAAGAAAGAAGAAAGAAAGAAAGAAAGAAGAAAGAAAGAAGAAAGAAGAAAGAAAGAAGGAATAAGGAAAGAATAAAGAGGAAAGAAAGAAAGAAGAAAGAAAGAAAGAAGAAAGAAAGAAAGAAGAAAGAAAGAAAGAAGAAAGAAAGAAAGAAGAAAGGAAGAAGAAAGAAAGAAGGAATAAGGAAAGAATAAAGAGGAAAGAAAGAAAGAAGAAAGAAAGAAAGAAGAAATTAAGAAGAAAGAAAGAAAGAATAAAGAAAGAAAGAAGAAAGAAAGAATGAAAGAAGAAAGAAAGAAGTAAGAAGAAAGAAGAAAGAAAGAAGAAAGAAAGAAGAAGGAAAGAAAGAAGAAGGAAAGAAAGAAGAAAGAAAGAAAGAAGAAAGGAAGAAAGAAAGAAGAAAGAAAGAAGGAAGAAAGAAGGAAGAAAGAAGAAAGAGAGAAGAATGAGAGAAGAAAGAAAGAAGAAAGAAAGAGGAAAGAAAGAAAGAAGAAAGAAAGAAAGAAGAAAGAAAGAAGGAAGAAAGAAGGAAGAAAGAAGAAAGAGAGAAGAAAGAAGTAAGAAAGAAAGAAGAAAGAAAAAATAAAGAGAGAAGAAAGAAAGAAGAAAGTAAGAAGAAAGAAAGAAGAAAGAAAGAAAGAAGAAAGAGAGAAGAAAGAAAGAAGAAAGAAAGAAAGAAAGTAAAAAGAATGAAAGAAGAAAGAATGAAAGAAGAAAGAAAGAAGGAAGAAAGAAGAAAGAGAGAAGAAATAGAAAAGAAAGAAAGAATAAAGAAAGAAAGAAGAAAGAAAGAAAGAAGAAAGAAAGAAAGAAGAAAGAAAGAGAAAGAAAGAAGGAAGAAAGAAGGAAGAAAGAAGGAAGAAAGAAGAAAGAGAGAAGAAAGTAGTAAGAAAGAAAGAAGAAAGAGAGAAGAAAGAAAGAAGAAAGAAAGAAAGAAGAAATAAAGAAAGAAGCAAGAAGAAAGAAAAAAGTAAGAAAGAAAGAAGAAAGAAAGAAAGAAGAAAGAAAGAAGAAAGAAAGAAGAAAGAAAGAAGAAAGATAGAAGAAAGACAGAAGAAAGTAAGAAGAAAGAAAGAAAGAAGAAAGATAGAAGAAAGAAAGAAAGAAGAATGAAAGAAGAAAGAAAGAAGAAAGAAAGAAAGAGGAAAGAAAGAAAGAAGAAAGAAAGAAGAAAGAGAGAAGAAAGAAAGAAGAAAGAAAGAAAGAAGAAAGAAAGAAAGAAGAAAGAAAGAAAGAAGAAAGAAAGAACGAAGAAAGAAGGAAGAAAGAAGGAAGAAAGAAGGAAGAAAGGAGAAAGAGAGAAGAAAGTAGTAAGAAAGAAAGAAGAAAGAGAGAAGAAAGAAAGAAGAAAGAAAGAAAGAAGAAAGAAAGAAGAAAGAATGAAGAAAGAAAGAAAGAAGAAAGAAAGAAGAAAGAAAGAAAGAAGAAAGAAAGAAACAAAGAAAGAAGAAAGAAAGAAAGAAGAAAGAAAGAAGAAAGAAAGAAGAAAGAAAGAAAGAAGAAAGAAAGAAAGAAGAAAGAAAGAAAGAAAGAAGAAAGAAAGAAAGAAATAAGAAATAAAGAAAGAAAGAAAGAAGAAAGAAAGAAGAAAGAAAGAAGAAAGAAAGAAGAGAGAAAGAAGAAAGAAAGAAGGAATAAGGAAGAATAAAGAAGAAATAAAGAAAGAAGAAAGAAAGAAAGAAAAAGAAAGAAAGAAGTAAGAAAGAAGTAAGAAAGAAGTAAGAAAGAAAGAAAGAAGAAAGAAAGAAGTAAGAAAGAAGTAAGAAAGAAGTAAGAAAGAAGAAAGAAAGAAGGAAGAAAGAGGGAAGAAAGAAGAAAGAGAGAAGAAAGAGAGAAGAAAGAAAGAAGAAAGCAAGAAAGAAGAAAGAAGAAAGAAAAAAGTAAGAAAGAAAGAAGGAAGAAAGAAAGAAAGAAAGAAAGAAGGAAGAAAGAAGGAAGAAAGAAGGAAGAAGTAAAAAAGAAAGAAGAAAGAGAGAAGAAAGAAAGAAGAAAGAAATAAAGAAGAAAGAAAGAAAGAAGAAAGAGAGAAGAAAGAAAGAAGAATGAAAGAAAGAAGAAAGAAAGAAAGAACAAAGAAGAAAGAAAAAAGTAAGAAAGAAAGAAGAAAGAAAGAAAGACAGAAAGAAAGAAAGAAGAAAGAAAGAAAGAAGAAAGAAAGAAGAAAGAAAGAAAGAAGAAAGAAAGAAGAAAGAAAGAAAGAAGAAAGAAAGAAGAAAGCAAGAAGAGAGAAAGAAGAAAGAAAGAAGGAATAAGGAAGAATAAAGAAGAAAGAAAGAAGAAAGAAAGAAAGAAAAAGAAAGAAAGAAGTAAGAAAGAAGTAAGAAAGAAGTAAGAAAGAAAGAAAGAAGAAAGAAAGAAAGAAGTAAGAAAGAAGAAAGAAAGAAGGAAGAAAGAAGAAAGAAAGAAGGAAGAAAGAGGGAAGAAAGAAGAAAGAGAGAAGAAAGAGAGAAGAAAGAAAGAAGAAAGCAAGAAAGAAGAAAGAAGAAAGAAAAAAGTAAGAAAGAAAGAAGGAAGAAAGAAAGAAAGAAAGAAAGAAAGAAGGAAGAAAGAAGGAAGAAAGAAGGAAGAAGTAAAAAAGAAAGAAGAAAGAGAGAAGAAAGAAAGAAGAAAGAAAGAAAGAAAGAAGAAAGAAAGAAAGAAGAAAGAGAGAAGAAAGAAAGAATAATGAAAGAAAGAAGAAAGAAAGAAAGAAGAAAGAAGAAAGAAAAAAGTAAGAAAGAAAGAAGAAAGAAAGAAAGACAGAAAGAAAGAAAGAAGAAAGGAAGAAGAAAGAAAGAAGAAAGAAAGAAAGAATTAAGAAAGAAGAAAGAAGAAAGAAAGAAGAAAGAAAGAAAGAAGAAAGAAAGAAGAAAGAAAGAAGAAAGAAAGAAGAAAGAAAGAAGAAAGAAAGAGGGAAGAAAGAAGAAAGAGAGAAGAAAGGGAGAAGAAAGAAAGAAGAAAGAAAGAAGAAAGAAGAAAGAAAAAAGTAAGAAAGAAAGAAGGAAGAAAGAAAGACAGAAAGAAAGAAAGAAGAAAGAAAGAAGAAAGAAAGAAAGAAGAAAGAAAGAAGAAAGAAAGAAGAAAGAAAGAAAGAACTAAGAAAGAAGAAAGAAAGAAGAAAGAAAGAAGAAAGAAAGTAAGAAGAAATAAAGAAAGAAAGAAAGAAGAAAGAAAGAAAGAAGAAAGAAAGAAAGAAAGAAGATATAAAGAAAGAAAGAGGAAAGAAAGAAGAAAGTATGAAGTAAGAAAGAAGAAAGAAAGAAGAAAGAAAGAAGAAAGAAATAAAGAAAGAAGAAAGAAAGAAGAAAGAAATAAAGAAAGAAGAAAGAAAGAAAGAAGAAAGAAAGAAAGAAAGAAGAAAGAAAGAAAGAAAGAGGAAATAAAGTAAGAAAGAAGAAATAAAGAAAGAAAGAAGAAAGAAAGAAAGAAGAAAGAAAAAAAGAAGAAAGAAAGAAAGAAGAAAGAAAGAAAGAAGAAAGAAAGAAAGATGAAAGAAAGAAAGAAAGAAGAGAGAAGAAGGAAATAAAGAAGAAGGAAAGAAAGAAGAAAGAAAGAAGAAAGAAAGAAAGAAAGAAGAAAGAAATTAGAAAGAAAGAAGAAAGAAAGAAAGAAGAAAGAAAGAAGAAAGAAGATAGAAAAAAGTAAGAAAGAAAGAAGAAAGAAAGAAAGAAAGAAAAAATAAAGAAAGAAGAAAGAAAGAAGAAAGAAAGAAAGAAGTAAGAAAGAAGAAATTAAGAAGAAAGTAAGAAGAAAGGAAGAAGAAAGAAAGAAGAAAGAAAGAAGAAAGAAAGAAGAAAGTAAGAAGAAAGAAAGAAGAAAGTAATAAGAAAGAAAGAAGAAAGAAAGAAAGAAAGAAGAAAGAAAGAAGGAAGAAAGAAGGAAGAAAGAAAGAAGAAAGAAAGAAAGAAGAAAGAAGATAGAAAAATAAGAAAGAAAGAATAAAGAAAGAAAGAAAGAAAGAAAGAAAAAATAAAGAAAGAAGAAAGAAAGAAGACATTAAGAAGAAAGAAAGAAGAAAGAAAGAAGAAATAAAGAAGAAAGAAAGAAGAAAGAAAGAAGAAAGAAAGAAAGAAAGAAGAAAGAAAGAAGAAAGAAAGAAGGAAGAAAGAAGGAAGAAAGAAGAAAGAGAGAAGAAAGAAAGAAGAAAGAAAGAAAGTAAAAAGAATGAAAGAAGAAAAAAGAAAGAAGAAAGAAGGAAGAAAGAAGAAAGAGAGAAGAAAGAGAGAAGAAAGAAAGAAGAAAGAAAGAAAGAATAAAGAGAGAAAAAAGAAAGATGAATGAAAGAAAGAAGAAAGAAAGAAAGATGAAAGAAAGAAAAAGTAAGAAAGAAAGAAGAAAGAAAGAAAGACAGAAAGAAAGAAAGAAAGAAAGAGAGAATAAAGAAAGAAGAAAGAAAGAAGAAAGAAAGAAGAAAGAAAGAAGAAAGAAAGAAGAAAGAAAGAAGAAAGAAAGAAAGAACTAAGAAAGAAGAAAGAAAGAAGAAAGAAAGAAAGAAGAAATAAAGAAAGAAAGAAGAAAGAAATAAAGAAAGAAGAAAGAAAGAAAGAAAGAAGAAATAAAGAAAGAGGAAAGAAAGAAGAAAGTAAGAAGTAAGAAAGAAGAAAGAAAGAAGAAAGAAAGAAGAAAGAAAGAAGAAAGAAAGAAGAAAGAAATAAAGAAAGAAGAAAGAAAGAAGAAAGAAATAAAAAAAGAAGAAAGAAAGAAAGAAGAAAGAAAGAAAGAAAGAAGAAAGAAAGAAAAAGAAAGAAAGAAGGAAGAAAGAAGGAAGAAAGAAGAAAGAGAGAAGAAAGTAGTAAGAAAGAAAGAAGAAAGAGAGAAGAAAGAAAGAAGAAAGAAAGAAAGAAGAAAGATAGAAGAAAGAAAGAAGAAAGATAGAAGAAAGATAAAAGTAAGAAAGAAAGAAGAAAGAAAGAAAGAAGAAAGAAGAAAGAAAGAAGAAAGAAGGAAAGAAGAAAGAGAGAAGAAAGTAGTAAGAAAGAAAGAAGAAAGAGAGAAGAAAGAAAGAAGAAAGAAAGAAAGAAAGAAGAAAGAAAGAAAGAAGGAAGAATGAAAGAAGAAAGAAAGAAAGAAAGAAGAAAGAAAGAAAGAAAGAAGAAAGAAGAAAGAAAGAAGAAAGAAAGAGAGAAAGAATAAAGAAAGAAAGAAAGAAGAAAGAAAGAAAGAAGAAAGAAAGAAAGAAGAAAGAAAGAAAGATGAAAGAAAGAAAGAAGAAGAGAGAAGAAGGAAGTAAAGAAGAAGGAAAGAAAGAAGAAAGAAAGAAGAAAGAAAGAAAGAAAGAAGAAAGAAATTAGAAAGAAAGAAGAAAGAAAGAAAGAAGAAAGAAAGAAGAAAGAAAGAAGAAAGAAAGAAGAAAGAAATAAAGAAAGAAGAAAGAAAGAAGAAAGAAATAAAGAAAGAAGAAAGAAAGAAAGAAGAAAGAAAGAAAGAAAGAAGAAAGAAAGAAAAAGAAAGAAAGAAGGAAGAAAGAAGGAAGAAAGAAGAAAGAGAGAAGAAAGTAGTAAGAAAGAAAGAAGAAAGAGAGAAGAAAGAAAGAAGAAAGAAAGAAAGAAGAAAGATAGAAGAAAGAAAGAAGAAAGTAAGAAGAAAGTAAGAAGAAAGAAAGAAGAAAGAAAGAAGAAAGAAAGAAGAAACAAAGAAGAAAGAAAGAAAGAAGAAAGAAAGAAGAAAGAAAGAAAGAAAGAAAGAAGAAAGAAAGAAGAAAGAAAGAAGAAAGAAAGAAGAAAGAAAGAAAGAAAGAAGAAAGAAAGAAGAAAGAAATAAAGAAAGAAGAAAGAAAGAAAGAAGAAAGAAAGAAAGAAAGAAGAAAGAAAGAAAAAGAAAGAAAGAAGGAAGAAAGAAGGAAGAAAGAAGAAAGAGAGAAGAAAGTAGTAAGAAAGAAAGAAGAAAGAGAGAAGAAAGAAAGAAGAAAGAAAGAAAGAAGAAAGATAGAAGAAAGAAAGAAGAAAGATAGAAGAAAGATAAAAGTTAGAAAGAAAGAAGAAAGAAAGAAAGAAGAAAGAAAGAAGAAAGAAAGAAGAAAGAAGAAAGAAAGAAGAAAGAAGGAAAGAAGAAAGAGAGAAGAAAGTAGTAAGAAACAAAGAAGAAAGAGAGAAGAAAGAAAGAAGAAAGAAAGAAAGAAAGAAGAAAGAAAGAAAGAAGGAAGAATGAAAGAAGAAAGAAAGAAGAAAGAAAGAAAGAAGAAAGAAGAAAGAAAGAAGAAAGAAAGAGAGAAAGAAGAAAGAAAGAAAGAAAGAAAGAAGAAAGAAAGAAAGAAGAAAGAAAGAAAGAAGAAAGAAAGAAGAAAGAAGAAAGAAAGAAAGAAAGAAGAAAAAAGAAAGAACTAAGAAAGAAGAAAGAAAGAAAGAAAGAAAGAAAGAAAGAAGAAAGAAAGAAGAAAGAAGAAAGAAGAAAGGGAGAAGAAATAAAGAAAGAAAAAAGAAAGAAAGAAGGAAGAAAGAAGGAAGAAAGAAGGAAGAAAGAAGAAAGAGAGAAGAAAGAAAGAAGAAAGAAAGAAAGAAGAAAGAAAGAAGAAAGAAAGAAAGAAGAAAGAAAGAAAAAGAAAGAAAGAAGGAAGAAAGAAGGAAGAAAGAAGGAAGAAAGAAGAAAGTAGTAAGAAAGAAAGAAGAAAGAGAGAAGAAAGAAAGAAGAAAGAAAGAAAGAAGAAAGATAGAAGAAAGAAAGAAAGAAGAAAGATAGAAGAAAGAAAAAAGTAAGAAAGAAAGAAGAAAGGAAGAAAGAAGGAAGAAAGAAAGAAGAAAGATAGAAGAAAGAAAGAAGAAAGAAAGAAAGAAGAAAGAAAGAAAGAAGAAATATAGAAAAAAGACAGAAGAAAGAAAGAAAGAAGAAAGAAAGAAGAAAGAAAGAAAGAAGAAATAAAGAAGAAACAAAGAAAGAAGATAGAAAGAAAGAAAGAAAGAAAGAAGAAAGAAAGAAAGAAGAAAGAAAGAAAGAAGAAAGAAGAAAGAAGAAAGAAAGAAGAAAGAAAGAAAGAAGAAAGAAAGAAAGAAGAAAGAAAGAAAGAAGAAAGAAAGAAGAAGAAAGAACAATGAAAGAAAGAAGAAAGAAAGAAAGAAAGAAAGAAGAAAGAAAGAAGAAAGAAAGAAGAAAGAAAGAAAGAAGAAAGAAAGAAGAAAGAAAGAAGAAAGAAAGAAGAAATAAGGAAGGAAGAAAAAAGAAGAAAGAAAGAATTAAGAAAGAAAGAAGTAAGAAAGAAGAAAGAAAGAAGAGAGAGAAGAATGAAAGAAGAAAGAAAGAAGAAAGAAAGAAGAAAGAAAGAAAGAAGAAAGAAAGAAAGAAGAAAGAAAGAAAGAAGAAAGAAAGAAAGAAGAAAGAAAGAAGAAAGAAAGAAGTAAGAAAGAAGAAAGAAAGAAGAAAGAAGAAAGAAAGAAAGAAGAAAGAAGAAAGAAAGAAAGAAGAAAGAAAGAAGGAAGAAAGAAAGAAGAAAGAAAGAAGAAAGAAAGAAGAAAGAAAGAAGAAAGAAAGAAGGAATAAAAAAGAAGAAAGAAAGAAGTAAGAAAGAAGTAAGAAAGAAGAAAGAAGAAAGAAGAAAGAAAGAAAGAAGAAAGAAAGAAAGAAAGAAGAAAGAAAGAAGAAAGAAAGAAAGAAGAAAGAAAGAAGAAAGAAAGAAGAAAGAAAGAAGAAAGAAAGAAGGAATAAAAAGAGGAAAGAAAGAAGTAAGAAAGAAAGAAGTAAAAAAGAAGAAAGAAAGAAGAAAGAAAGAAGAGAGAGAATAATGAAAGAAGAAAGAAAGAATAAAGAATGAAAGAAGAAAGAAAGAAGAAAGAATGAAAGAATAAAGAAACAAAAAAAGGAAGAATAAAGAAAGAAAGAAGAAAGAAAGAAAGAAGAATGAAAGAGGAAAGAAAGAAGAAAGAAAGTAAGAAGACAGAAAGAAGAAAGAAAGAATTAAGAGAAGGAAAGAAAAGAAAGAAAGAAAGAAGAAAGAAAGAAGAAGGAAAGAAGAAGGAATGAAGAAATAAAGAAGAAGGAAAGAAGAGAGAAAAATAAAGAAGGAAAAAAGAAAGAAAGAAAGAAGAAAGAAAGAAGGAAGAAAGAAAGAAGAAAGAAAGAAGTAAGAAAGAAGAAAGAAAGAAGAAAGAAAGAAAGAAGAAAGAAAGAAGGAAGAAAGAAGTAAGAAAGAAGAAAGAAAGAAGTAAGAAACAAAGAAATAAAGAAGAAAG
Organism: Columba livia; assembly: GCF_036013475.1. Lineage (NCBI taxonomy): Eukaryota > Metazoa > Chordata > Aves > Columbiformes > Columbidae > Columba > Columba livia. Next base: position 31,785 of record NW_027043556.1, on the reverse strand, counting down.
AAAGAAGAAAGAAAGTAAGAAAGAAGAAAGAAAGAAGAATGAAAGAAGAAAAAAAGAAGAAAGAAGAAAAAAGAAAGAAGAAAGACAGAAGAAAGACAGAAGAAAGAAAGAAGAAAGAAAGAAGGAAGAAAGAAAGAAGAAAGAAAGAAAAAAAAAGAAGAAGGAAAGAAGAGAGAAAAATAAAGAAACAAAAACAAAGAAAGAATGAAGAAAGAAAGAAGAAAGATAGAAGTAAGGAAGAAGTAAGAAAGAAGACAGAAAGAAGAAAGAAAGAAGAAAGAAAGAAAGAAAGAAAGAAGAAAGAAGAAAGAAAGAAAGAAGAAAGAAAGAAGAAAGGAAGAAGAAAGAAAGAAGAAGAAAGAAAGAAAGAAGAATGAAAGAAGAAAGAAAGAAGAAAGAAAGTAAGAAGAAAGAAAGAAGAAAGAAAGAAAGAAGAATGAAAGAAGAAAGAAAGAAGAAAGAAAGAATTATGAAAGAATAAAGAATTAAGAAAGAAGTAAGAAAGAAGAAAGAAATAAGAAAAAAAGAAGAAAGAAGGAAGAAAGAAGAAAGAAAGAATGAAGAAAGAAAGAAGAAAGAAAAAAAAAAAAGCAAGAAACAAGTAAGAAAGGAAGAAAGAAGGAAGAAAGTAAGAGGAAAGAATGAAGAAAGAAAGAAAAAAGGAAGAAGAAAGAAAGAAGGAAGAAAGAAAGAAGAAATAAAGAAGAAAGAAAGAAGAAAGAAGAAAGAAAGAAAGAAGTAAGAAAGAAGAAAGAAAGAAGAAGAAAGAAGAAATAAAAAAGAAGTAAGAAAGAAGTAAGAAAGAAGTAAGAAGGAAAGAAAGAAGAAAGAAAGAAGAAAGAAGAAAGGAAGAAGAAAGAAGAAAGACAGAAGAAAGAAAGAAAGAAGAAAGAAAGAAAGAAAGAAGAAAGAAAGAAAGAAAGAAGAAAGAAAGAAGAAAGAGAGAATGAAGAAAGAATGAAGAAAGAAGGAAGAAAGAAGAAGAAGAAGTAAGAAAGAAAGAAGAAAGAAAGAAGAAAGAAAGAAGAAAGAAAGAAGAAAGAAAGAAGAAGGAAAGAAAAAGAAAGAAGGAAGAAAGAAAGAAGAAAGGAAGCAGAAAGGAAGAAAGAAGAAGAAAGAAAGAAAGAAGAAAGAAAGAAGAAAAAAAAGAAAGAAAGAAGTAAGAAGGAAGTAAGAAGGAAGGAAAGAGAAAGAAAGAAGAAAGAAGAAAGAAAGAAGAAAGAAGAAAGACAGAAGAAATAAAGGAAGAAGAAAGAAAGAAGAAAGAAACAACAAAGAAAGAAGAAAGAAAGAAAGAAGAAAGAAAGGAAGAAGAAAGAAAGAAGAAAGAAAGAAGAAAGAAAGAAAGAAGAGAGAAAGAAGAAAGAAAGAAAGAAATAAGAAAGAAGAAAGAAAGAAGAAAGAAAGAATAAAGAAACAAGAAAGAAAGAAGAAAGAAAGAAGAAAGAAACAAGAAAGAAAGAAGAAAGAAAGAAAGAAAGAAGAAATAAAGGAAGAAGAAAGAAAGAAGAAAGAAACAACAAAGAAAGAAGAAAGAAGAAAGAAGAAAGAAAGGAAGAAGAAAGAAAGAAGAAAGAAAGAAGAAAGAAAGAAAGAAGTAAGAAAGAAGTAAGAAAGAAGAAAGAAAGAAGAAAGTAATAAAGAAAGTAGTAAGAAAGAAGAAAGAAGAAAGAAAGAAGAAAGAAAGAAAGAACTAAGAAAGAAGAAAGAAAGAAGAAAGAAAGAGAAAGAAAGAAAGAAGAGAGATAACTAAGAAAGAAGAAAGAAAGAAGAAAGAAAGAAGAAAGAGAGAAGTAAGAAAGAAGAAAGTAAGAAGAAAGAAACAAGAAAGAAACAAGAAAGAAACAAGAAAGAAAGAAAGAAGAATGAAAGGAAGAAGAAAGAAAGAAAGAGAAAGAAACAAGAAAGAAAGAAGAAAGAAAGAAGAAAGAAAGAAGAAAGAAACGAAAGAAAGAAGAAAGAAAGAAAGAAAGAAAGAAGAAAGAAAGGAAGAAGAAAGAAAGAAGAAAGAAACAACAAAGAAAGAAGAAAGAAAGAAAGAAGAAAGAAAGGAAGAAGAAAGAAAGAAGAAACAAAGAAATAAAGAAGAAAGAAAGAAAGAAGAAAGAAGAAAGAAAGAAGAAAGAGAGAAGAAAGAAAGAAGAACGAAGGAAGAAAGAAAGAAGAAAGAAAGAAGAAAGAAAAAAGAAAGCAAGAAGAGAGAAAGAAGAATGAAAGAAACAAGAAAGAAAGAAGAAAGAAATAAGAAAGAAAGAAAGAAGAAAGAAATAAAGAAGAAAGAAAGAAGGAAGAAAGAAGAAAGAAAGAAGTAAGAAGGAAGAAAGAAAGAAGAAATAAAGAAGACAGAAGAAGAAAGAAAGAAAGAAGAAAGAAAGAAGAAAGAAAGAAGAAAGAAGAAAGAAGAAAGAAAGAGGAAAGAAAGAAAGAAGAAAGAAAGAAAAAGAAAGAAAGAATGAAGAAAGAAGAAAGAAAGAAGTAAGAATGAAGATTGAAAGAAGAAAGAAAGAATTTATAAAGAAGAAAGAAAGAAGAAAGACAGTAAGAAGAAAGAAAGAAGAAAGAAAGAAGAAAGAAAGAAAAAAGAAAGAAGAAAGAAAGAAAGAAGTAAGAAAGAAGAAGGAAAGAAGAAAGAAAGAAAGAAAAAAAGAAAGCAAAAAAAAGAAAGAAGGAAGAAAGAAGAAAGAAAGAAATAAGAAGGAAGAATGAAAAGAAAGAAAGAAAGAAGTAAGAAGGAAGAATGAAAGAAGAAAGAAAGAAGAAAGAAAGAAGTAAGAAGGAAGAATGAAAGAAGAAAGAATGTATAAAGAAAGAAGAAAGAAAGAAAGAAGAAAGAAAGAAGAAAGAAAGAAGAAAGAAAGAAGAAAGAAAGAAAGAAGAAAGAAAGAAGTAAGAAAGAAGTAAGAAATACGAAAGAAAGAAGAAAGAAAGAAAGAAGAAAGAAAGAAGAAAGAAAGAAAGAAAGAAGAAAGAAGAAAGAAAGAAAGAAGAAATGAAAGAAGAAAGAAGAAAGAAGAAATGAAAGAAGAAAGAAAGAAGTAAGAAGGAAAAATGAAAGAAGAGAGAGAGAAGTAAGAAATTATAAAGAAAGAAGAAAGAAAGAAGAACGAAGGAAGAAGGAAGAAAGAAAGAATAAAGAATGTAGAAAGAAAGAAGAAAGAAAGAAAGGAGAAAGAAAAAAGAAGAAAGAAAGAAGAAAGAAAGAAAGAAGAAAGAAAGGAGAAAGAAAGGAGAAAGAAAGGAGAAAGAAAGAAGAAAGAAAGAAGAAAGAAAGAAAGAAGAAAGAAACAAGAAAGAAAGAAAGAAGATAGAAAGAAGAAAGAAAGAAGAAAGAAGAAAGAAAGAAGGAAGAAAGAAGAAAGAAAGAAGAAGAAAGAAGAAAGAAGAAAGAAAGAAGGAAGAAAGAAGAAAGAAAGAAGAAAGAAAGAAGAAAGAAAGAAGAACGAAGGAGGAAAGAAAGAAGAAAGAATGTATAAAGAAAGAAGAAAGAAGAAAGAAGAAAGAAAGAAGAAAGAAAGAAGAAAGAAAGAAGAACGAAGGAAGAAAGAAAGAAGAAAGAAAGAAGAAAGAAAGAAGGAAGAAAGAAGAAAGAAAGAAGAAAGAATGAAGAAAGAAAGAAGGAAGAAAGAAGAAAGAAAGAAGAAAGAAAGAAGAAAGTAAGAAGAACGAAGGAAGAAAGAAAGAAGAAAGAAAGGAGAAAGAATGAAGAACGAAAGAAGAAAGAAAGAAGAAAGAAAGAAGGAAGAAAGAAGAAAGAAGAAAGAAAGTATAAAGAAATAAGAAAGAAAGAAAGAAGAAAGAAAGAAGAAAGAAAGAAGGAAGAAAGAAGAAAGGAAGAAGTAAGAAGGAAGACTGAAAGAAGAAAGAAAGAAGTTATAAAGAAGAAAGAAAGAAGAAAGACAGTAAGAAGAAAGAAAGAAGAAAGAAAGAAGAAAGAAAGAAAAAAGAAATAAGAAAGAAAGAAAGAAGTAAGAAAGAAGAAAGAAAGAAGAAAGAAAGAAAGAAAAAAAGAAAGAGCAAAAAAAAGAAAGAAGGAAGTAAGAAGAAAGAAAGAACTAAGAAGGAAGAATGAAAGAAGAAAGAAAGAAGTAAGAAGGAGAATGAAAGAAGAAAGAAAGAAGAAAGAAAGAAGTAAGAAGGAAGGATGAAAGAAGAAAGAATGTATAAAGAAAGAAGAAAGAAAGAAAGAAGAAAGAAAGAAGAAAGAAAGTATAAAGAAAGAAGAAAGAAAGAAAGAAGAAAGAAAGAAGAAAGAAAGAAGAAAGAAAGAAGAACGAAGGAAGAAAGAAAGAAGAACGAAGGAAGAAATAAAGAAGAAAGAATGTATAAAGACAGAAGAAAGAATGAAAGAAAGAAGAAAGAAAGAAGAAAGAAAGAAAGAAGAAAGAAAGAAGAAAGAAAGAAGGAAGAAAGAAGAAAGAAAGAAGAAAGAATGGAGAACGAAAGAAGAACGAAGGAAGAAAGAAAGAAGAAAGAATGTATAAAGACAGAAGAAAGAAAGAAAGAAGAACGAAAGAAGAAAGAAAGAAACAAGAAAGAAAGAAAGAAGAAAGAAAGAAGAAAGAAAGAAAGAAGAAAGGAAGAAGAAAGAAAGGAGAAAGAAAGAAGAAAGAAAGAAGAAAGAAAGAAGAAAGAAAGAAAGAAGAAAGAAAGAAGAAAGAAAGAAGAAAGAAAGAAAGAAGAAAGAAACAAGAAAGAAAGAAACAAGAAAGAAAGAAACAAGAAAGAAAGAAGAAAGAAAGAAGAAAGAAAGAAGAAAGAAAGAAAGAAGAAAGAAAGAAGTAAGAAATAAGTAAGAAAGAATCAAGAAAGAAAGAAGAAAGAAAGAAAAAATAAGAAGAAAGAAGAATGAAAGAAAGAAGAAAGAAAGAGGAAAGAAAGAAGAAAGAAAGAAGAAAGAAAGAAAGAAGAAAGAGGAAAGACAGAAGAAAGAAAGAAGAAAGAAAGAAAGAAGAAAGAAAGAAAGAAGAAAGAAAGAAAAAGAAAGAAAGAAAAAAGATAGAAAGAAAGAAGAAATAAAGAAGAAAGAAAGAAGAAGGAAAGAAGAGAGAAAGAAGAAAGAAAGAAAGAAACAAGAAAGAAAGAAAGAAAGAAAGAAAGAAAGAAGAAGGAAAGAAAGAAGAAAGAAAGAAAGAAAGAAGAAAGAAAGAAGAAAGAAGAAAGAAAGAAAGAAAGAAGAAAGAAAGAAGAAAGAAGAAAGAAAGAAGAAAGAAAGAAGAAAGAAAGAAAGAAAAAAGAAAGAAAGAAAGATGAAAGAAAGAAGAAAGAAAGAAGAAAGAAAAAAAGAAAGAAAGAAGAAAGAAAGAAATAAGAAAGAAGTAAGAGAGAAAAAAGAAAGAAAGAAGAAAGAAAGAAAGAAGAAAGGAAGAAAGAAGAAAGGAAGAAGAAAGAAAGAATTAAGAAAGAAAGAAGTAAAAAAGAAGTAAGAAAGAAGAAAGAAAGAAGAAAGAAAGAAGAAAGTAAGAAAGAAGAAAGAAAGAAGAGAGAAAGAAGAAAGAAAGAAGAAAGAAAGAAGAGAGAAAGAAGAAAGAAAGAAAGAAATAAGAAAGAAAGAAGAAAGAAAAAAGAAGAAAGGAAGAAGAAAGAAAGAAGTAAGAAAGAAGAAAGAAAGAAAGAAGATAGAAAGAAAGAAGAAATAAAGAAGAAAGAAAGAAGAAGGAAAGAAGAGAGAAAGAAGAAAGAAAGAAAGAAGAAAGAAAGAAAGAAAGAAGAAAGAAAGAAAGAAAGAAGGAAGAAATAAAAAAGAGAGAAAGAAGAAAGAAAGAAAGAAGAAAGAAAAAAGAAAGAAAGAAGAAAGAGAGAAGAAAGAAAGAAACAAGAAAGAAAGAAACAAGAAAGAAAGAAGAAAGAAAGAAAGAAGAAAGAAAGGAGAAAGAAATCAGATGGAAAGAAGAAAGAAAGAAGAAAGAAAGAAGAAAGAAAGAAGAAAGAAAGAAGAAAGAAAGACACAAGAAAGAAAGAAAGAAGAAAGAATGAAAGAAGAAAGAAAGAACAAAGAAGAAAGAAAGAAGAAAGAAAGAAACAAAAAAGAAAGAAGAGAGAAAGAAAGAAAGACGAAAGAAAGAAGAAAGAAAGAAGAAAGAAAGAAACAAAAAAGAAAGAAGAAAGAAAGAAAGAAGAAAGAAAGAATAAAGGAAGAAGTAAGAAAGAAAGAAGACAGAAAGGAGAAAGAAAGAAGATAGAAAGAGGAATAAAAGAAGAAAGAAACAAGAAAGAAAGAAACAAAAAAAGAAAGAAGAAAGAAAAAGAAAGAAGAAAGAAAAAAGAAAGAGAGAAGAAAGAAAGAAGAAAGAAAGAATGAAAAAAGAAAGAAAGAAAGATGAAAGAAAGAAGAAAGAAAGAAGAAAGAAAGAAGAAAGAAAGAAGAAAGGAAGAAAGAATAAAGAAAGAAAGAAGAAAGAAAGAAGAAAGAAAGAAGAAAGAAAGAAGAAAGGAAGAAGAAAGAAAGAAAGAAGAAAGAAAGGAGAAAGAGAGAAGATAGAAAGAAGAATAAAAGAAGAAAGAAAGAAGAAAGAAAGAAACAAAAAAAGAAAGAAGAAAGAAACAAAAAAGAAAGAATAAAGATAGAAGAAAGAAAGAAGAAAGAAAAAGAAAGAAGAAAGAAAGAAGAAAGAAAGAAAGAAGAAAGAAACAAAAAAGAAAGAAGAAAGAAAAAGAAAGGAAGAAGAAAGAGAGAAGAAAGAAAGAAGAAAGAAAGAAAGAAAAAAGAAAGAAAGAAAGATGAAAGAAAGAAGAAAGAAAGAAGAAAGAAAATAAGAAAGAAAGAAGAAAGAAAGAAGTAAGAAGTAAGAGAGAAAAAATATAGAAAGAAGAAAGAAAGAAATAGAAAGAAAGAAGAAAGGAAGAAGAAAGGAAGAAGTAAGAAAGAAAGAAGACAGAATGGAGAAAGAAAGAAGATAGGAAGAGGAATAAAAGAAGAAAGAAACAAGAAAGAAAGAAACAAAAAAAGAAAGAAGAAAGATAAAGAAAGAAGAAAGAAAAAAGAAAGAGAGAAGAAAGAAAGAAGAAAGAAAGAATGAAAAAAAGAAAGAAAGAAAGATGAAAGAAAGAAGAAAGAAAGAAGAAAGAAAGAAGAAAGGAAGAAAGAAGAAAGAAAGAAAGAAGAAAGAAAGAAGAAAGAAAGAAAGAAAGACAGAAGAAAGAAAGAGGAAAGAAAGAAGAAAGAAAGAAGAGAAAAATAAGAAAGAAAGAAAGAAAGAAAAAGAAAGAAAGGAGATAGAAAGAAGAAAGAAAGATGAAAGAAAGAAAGAAGAAAGAAAGAAGAAAGGAAGAAGAAAGAAAGAAAGAAGAAAGAAAGAAGAAAGAAAGAAAGAAAGACAGAAGAAAGAAAGAAGAAAGAAAGAAGAAAGGAAGAAGAAAGAAAGAAAGAAGAAAGAAAGGAGAAAGAAAGAAGAAAGAAAGAAGAAAGAAAGTAAGAAGAAAGAAAGAAGAAAGAAAGAAAGAAAGAAAGAAGAAAGAAGAAAGAAATAAACAAAGAAGAAAGAAAGAAGAAAGAAAGAAGAAAGAAAGAAAGAAAGACAGAAGAAAGAAAGAGGAAAAAAGAAGAAAGAATGAAGAAAGAAAGAAAGAAAGAAGAAAGAAAGAAGAAAGAAAGAAAGAAAAATAAGGAAGAAAGGAAGAAAGAAGGAAGAAAGAAGTAAGAAGGAAAGAAAGAAGAAAGAAAGAAGAAAGGAAGAAGAAAGAAAGAAGAAAGAAAGAAAGAAAGACAGAAGAAAGAAAGAGGAAAGAAAGAAGAAAGAATGAAGAAAGAAAGAAAGAAAGAAGAAAGAAAGAAGAAAGAAAGAAGAAATAAAGAAAGAAGAAAGAAAGATGTAAGAAAGAAGTAAGAAGGAAAGAAAGAAGAAAGAAAGAAGAAAGAAGAAAGAAATAAGGAAAGAAGAAAGAAAGAGGAAAGAAAGAAGAAAGAAAGAAGAAAGAAGAAAGAAAGTAAGAAAGAAGAAAGAATGAAGGAATAAAGAAAGAAGAAAGAAAGAGGAAAGAAAGAAGAAAGAAGAAAGAAGAGAGAAGAAAGAAAGAAAGAAACAAGAAAGAAAGAAGAAAGAAAGAAAGAAGAAAGAAAGAAGAAAGAAAGAAAGAAGAAAAAAGAAAGAAAGAAAGAAGAAAGAAAGAAGGAAGAAAGAGAGAAGAAATAAAGAAAAAATAAAGAGGAAAGAAAGAAGAAAGAAAGAAGAGAGAAGAAAGAAAGAAAGAAAGAAACAAGAAAGAAAGAAGAAAGAAAGAAGAAAGAAGGAAGAAAGAAATAAGAAAAAGAAGAAAGAAAGAAAGAAGAAAAAAGACAGAAAGAAAGAAGAAAGAAAGAAAAAAGAAAGAAGAGAGAAGAAAGAAAGAAAGAAGAAGGAAAGAATAAAGAAAGAAGAAAGAAAGAAGAAAGAAAGAAGAAAGAAAGAAGAAAGAATGTAGAGAGAAGAAAGAAAGAAAGAAGAAGGAAAGAGTAAAGAAAGAAGAAAGAAAGAAGAAAGAAAGAAGAAAGAAAGAAGGAAGAAAGAAAGAAGAGAGAATGAAGAAAGAAAGAAAGAAACAAAAAAGAAAGAAAAAAGAAAAAAGAAAGAAAGAAGAAAGAGAGAAGAAAGAAAGAAACAAGAAAGAAAGAAACAAGAAAGAAAGAAGAAAGAAAGAAAGAAGAAAGAAAGGAGAAAGAAATCAGATGGAAAGAAGAAAGAAAGAAGAAAGAAAGAAGAAAGAAAGAAGAAAGAAAGACACAAGAAAGAAAGAAAGAAGAAAGAAAGAAAGAAGAAAGAAAGAACAAAGAAGAAAGAAAGAAGAAAGAAAGAAACAAAAAAGAAAGAAGAGAGAAAGAAAGAAAGACGAAAGAAAGAAGAAAGAAAGAAGAAAGAAAGAAACAAAAAAGAAAGAAGAAAGAAAGAAAGAAGAAAGAAAGAAGAAAGGAAGAAGTAAGAAAGAAAGAAGACAGAAAGGAGAAAGAAAGAAGATAGAAAGAGGAATAAAAGAAGAAAGAAACAAGAAAGAAAGAAACAAAAAAAGAAAGAAGAAAGAAAAAGAAAGAAGAAAGAAAAAAGAAAGAGAGAAGAAAGAAAGAAGAAAGAAAGAATGAAAAAAGAAAGAAAGAAAGATGAAAGAAAGAAGAAAGAAAGAAGAAAGAAAGAAGAAAGGAAGAAAGAAGAAAGGAAGAAAGAAGAAAGAAAGAAAGAAGAAAGAAAGAAGAAAGAAAGAAGAAAGAAAGAAGAAAGGAAGAAGAAAGAAAGAAAGAAGAAAGAAAGAAGAAAGAGAGAAGATAGAAAGAAGAATAAAAGAAGAAAGAAAGAAGAAAGAAAGAAACAAAAAAAGAAAGAAGAAAGAAACAAAAAAGAAAGTATAAAGAAAGAAGAAAGAAAGAAGAAAGAAAAAGAAAGAAGAAAGAAAGAAGAAAGAAAGAAAGAAGAAAGAAACAAAAAAGAAAGAAGAAAGAAAAAGAAAGGAAGAAGAAAGAGAGAAGAAAGAAAGAAGAAAGAAAGAAAGAAAAAAGAAAGAAAGAAAGATGAAAGAAAGAAGAAAGAAAGAAGAAAGAAAATAAGAAAGAAAGAAGAAAGAAAGAAGTAAGAGTAAGAGAGAAAAAATATAGAAAGAAGAAAGAAAGAAATAGAAAAAAAGAAGAAAGGAAGAAGAAAGGAAGAAGTAAGAAATAAAGAAGAGAGAATGGAGAAAGAAAGAAGATAGGAAGAGGAATAAAAGAAGAAAGAAACAAGAAAGAAAGAAACAAAAAAAGAAAGAAGAAAGATAAAGAAAGAAGAAAGAAAAAAGAAAGAGAGAAGAAAGAAAGAAGAAAGAAAGAATGAAAAAAAGAAAGAAACAAAGATGAAAGAAAGAAGAAAGAAAGAAGAAAGAAAGAAGAAAGGAAGAAAGAAGAAAGAAAGAAAGAAGAAAGAAAGAAGAAAGGAAGAAGAAGAAAGAAAGAAGAAAGAAAGAAGAAAGAAAGAAAGAAAGACAGAAGAAAGAAAGAAGAAAGAAAGAAGAAAGGAAGAAGAAAGAAAGAAAGAAGAAAGAAAGGAGAAAGAAAGAAGAAAGAAAGAAGAAAGAAAGTAAGAAGAAAGAAAGAAGAAAGAAAGAAAGAAAGAAAGAAGAAAGAAGAAAGAATAAAGAAAGAAGAAAGAAAGAAGAAAGAAAGAAGAAAGAAAGAAAGAAAGACAGAAGAAAGAAAGAGTAAAGAAAGAAGAAAGAATGAAGAAAGAAAGAAAGAAAGAAGAAAGAAAGAAGAAAGAAAGAAAGAAAAATAAGGAAGAAAGGAAGAAAGAAGTAAGAAAGAAGTAAGAAGGAAAGAAAGAAGAAAGAAAGAAGAAAGGAAGAAGAAAGAAAGAAGAAAGAAAGAAAGAAAGACAGAAGAAAGAAAGAGGAAAGAAAGAAGAAAGAATGAAGAAAGAAAGAAAGAAAGAAGAAAGAAAGAAGAAAGAAAGAAGAAATAAAGAAAGAAGAAAGAAAGATGTAAGAAACAAGTAAGAAGGAAAGAAAGAAGAAAGAAAGAAGAAAGGAAGAAGAAAGAAAGAAGAAAGAAAGAAGAAAGAAAGGAAGAAGAAAGAAAGGAGAAAGAAAGAAAGAAGAAAGAAGAAAGAAAGAAGAAAGAAAGAAGAAAGAAAGAAGAAAGAAAGAAGAAAGGAAGAATAAGGAAAGAAAGAAGAAAGAAAGGAGAAAGAAAGAAAGAAGAAAGAAAGAAGAAAGAAAGTAAGAAGAAAGAAAGAAGAAAGAAAGAAGAAAGAAAGAAGAAAGGAAGAAGAAAGAAAGAAAAAGAAAGAAAGGAGAAAGAAAGAAAGAAGAAAGAAAGAAGAAAGAAAGAAGATAGAGGAATAAAAGAAGAAAGAAACAAGAAAGAAGAAAGAAGAGAGAAGAAAGAAAGAAATAAACAAGAAAGAAAGAAGAAAGAAAGAAAGAAGAAAGAAAGAAAGAAGAAAAAAGAAAGAAAGAAAGAAGAAAGAAAGAAGGAAGACAGACAGAAGAAAGAAGGAAGAAAGAAAGAAAGAAGAAAAGAAAGAAGAAAGAAAGAAAGAAAGAAGAAAGAAGAAAGAAAGAAAGAAAGAAGAAAGAAAGAAGAAAGAAACAAGAAAGAAAGAAGAAAGAAAGAAAGAAAGAAAGAAAGAAGAAAGAATGAAGGAATAAAGAAAGAAGAAAGAAAGAGGAAAGAAAGAAGAAAGAAAGCAAGAAGAAAGAAGAGAGAAGAAAGAAAGAAAGAAACAAGAAAGAAAGAAGAAAGAAAGAAAGAAGAAAGAAAGAAGAAAGAAAGAAAGAAGAAAAAAGAAAGAAAGAAGAAAGAAAGAAGGAAGAAAGAGAGAAGAAATAAAGAAGAAATAAAGAGGAAAGAAAGAAGAAAGAAAGAAGAGAGAAGAAAGAAAGAAAGAAAGAAACAGGAAAGAAAGAAGAAAGAAAGAAAGAAAGAAGAAAGAAAGAATAAAGAAGAAAGAAAGAAGAAAGAAAGAAGAAAGAAGGAAGAAAAAATAAGAAAAAGAAGAAAGAAAGAAAGAAGAAAAAAGACAGAAAGAAAGAAGAAAGAAAGAAAAAAGAAAGAAGAGGGAAGAAAGAAAGAAAGAAGAAGGAAAGAATAAAGAAAGAAGAAAGAAAGAAGAAAGAAAGAAGAAAGAAAGAAGAAAGAATGTAGAGAGAAGAAAGAAAGAAAGAAGAAGGAAAGAGTAAAGAAAGAAGAAAGAAAGAAGAAAGAAAGAAGAAAGAAAGAAGGAAGAAAGAAAGAAGAGAGAAAGAAGAAAGAAAGAAAGAAACAAAAAAGAAAGAAAAAAGAAAAAGAAAGAAAGAAAGAAGAAACAAAGAAGGAAGAAAGACAGAAGAAATAAAGAAGAAAGAAGAAGAAAGAAAGAAAGAAGAAAGAAAGAAGAAAGAAAGAAGAAAGAAGAAAGAAGAAAGAAAGAGGAAAGAAAGAAAGAAGAAAGAAAGAAAGAAGAAAGAATGAAGAAAGAAGAAAGAAAGAAGAAGGAAGATTGAAAGAAGAAAGAAAGAATTTATAAAGAAGAAAGAAAGAAGAAAGACAGTAAGAAGAAAGAAAGAAGAAAGAAAGAAGAAAGAAAGAAAAAAGAAAGAAGAAAGAAAGAAGTAAGAAAGAAGAAAGAAAGAAGAAAGAAAGAAAGAAAAAAAGAAAGAGCAAAAAAAAGAAAGAAGGAAGAAAGAAGAAAAAAAGAAATAAGAAGGAAGAATGAAAGAAGAAAGAAAGAAGTAAGAAGGAAGAATGAAAGAAGAAAGAAAGAAGAAAGAAAGAAGTAAGAAGGAAGAATGAAAGAAGAAAGAATGTATAAAGAAGAAGAAAGAAAGAAAGAAGAAAGAAAGAAGAAAGAAAGAAGAAAGAAAGAAGAAAGAAAGAAAGAAGAAAGAAAGAAGTAAGAAAGAAGTAAGAAATACGAAAGAAAGAAGAAAGAAAGAAAGAAGAAAGAAAGAAGAAAGAAAGAAAGAAAGAAGAAAGAAGAAAGAAAGAAAGAAGAAATGAAAGAAGAAAGAAAGAAAGAAGAAATGAAAGAAGAACGAAAGAAGTAAGAAGGAAAAATGAAAGAAGAGAGAGAGAAGTAAGAAATTATAAAGAAAGAAGAAAGAAAGAAGAACGAAGGAAGAAGGAAGAAAGAAAGAATAAAGAATGTAGAAAGAAAGAAGAAAGAAAGAAAGAAGAAAGAAAAAAGAAGAAAGAAAGAAGAAAGAAAGAAAGAAGAAAGAAAGGAGAAAGAAAGGAGAAAGAAAGGAGAAAGAAAGAAGAAAGAAAGAAGAAAGAAAGAAAGAAGATAGAAAGAAGAAAGAAAGAAGAAAGAAAGAAGAGAGAATGATGAAAGAAGAAAGAAGAAAGAAAAAAGAAAGAAGAAAGAAAGAAGAAAGAAGAAAGAAAGAAGGAAGAAAGAAGAAAGAAAGAAGAAAGAAAGAAGAAAGAAGAACGAAGGAAGAAAGAAAGAAGAAATAATGTATAAAGAAAGAAGAAAGGAAGAAAGAAGAAAGAAAGAAGAAAGAAAGAAGAAAGAAAGGAGAACGAAGGAAGAAAGAAAGAAGAAAGAAAGAAGAAAGAAAGAAGAAAGAATGAAGAAAGAAAGAAGGAAGAAAGAAGAAAGAAAGAAGAAAGAAAGAAGAAAGAAATAAGAAAGAAAGAAGAAAGAAAGAAGAACGAAGGAAGAAAGAAAGAAGAAAGAAAGAAGAAAGAAAGAAGAAAGAATGAAGAAAGAAAGATGTAAGAAAGAAGAAAGAGAGAAGAAAGAAAGAAGAAAGAAAGAAGAAAGAAAGAAAGAAGAAAGAAAAGAGAAAGAAAGGAGAAAGAAAGAAGAATTAAAGGAGAAAGAAAGATGAATGAAAGAAGAAAGAAAGAAGAAAGAAAGAAGGAAGAAAGTAGAAAGAAAGAAGAAAGAAAGAAGGAAGAAAGAAGAAAGAAAGAAGAAAGAAAGAAGAAAGAAAGAAGAACGAAGGAAGAAAGAAAGAAGAAAGAATGTATAAAGAAAGAAGAAAGAAAGAAAGAAGAAAGAAAAAGAAAGAAAGAAGAAAGAAAGAAGAACGAAGGAAGAAAGAAAGAAGAAAGAAAGAAGAAAGAATGAAGAAAGAAAGAAGGAAGAAAGAAGAAAGAAAGAAGAAAGACAGAAGAAAGAAAGAAGAACGAAGGAAGAAAGAAAGAAGAAAGAAAGGAGAAAGAATGAAGAACGAAAGAAGAAAGAAAGAAGAAAGAAAGAAGGAAGAAAGAAGGAAGAAAGAAGATAGAAGAAAGAAAGTATAAAGAAAGAAGAAAGAAAGAAAGAAGAAAGAAAGAAGAAAGAAAGAAGAAAGAAAGAAGAACGAAGGACGAAAGAAAGAAGAACGAAGGAAGAAAGAAAGAAGAAAGAATGTATAAAGAGAGAAGAAAGAAAGAAAGAAGAAAGAAAGAAGAAAGAAAGAAAGAAGAAAGAAAGAAGAAAGAAAAAAGGAAGAAAGAAGAAAGAAGGAAGTAAGAAGGAAGACTGAAAGAAGAAAGAAAGAAGTTATAAAGAAGAAAGAAAGAAGAAAGACAGTAAGAAGAAAGAAAGAAGAAAGAAAGAAGAAAGAAAGAAAAAAGAAATAAGAAAGAAAGAAGTAAGAAAGAAGAAAGAAAGAAGAAAGAAAGAAAAAAAGAAAGAGCAAAAAAAAGAAAGAAGGAAGTAAGAAGAAAGAAAGAACTAAGAAGGAAGAATGAAAGAATAAAGAAAGAAGTAAGAAGGAAGAATGAAAGAAGAAAGAAAGAAGAAAGAAAGAAGTAAGAAGGAAGGATGAAAGAAGAAAGAATGTATAAAGAAAGAAGAAAGAAAGAATGAAGAAAGAAAGAAGAAAGAAAGTATAAAGAAAGAAGAAAGAAAGAAAGAAGAAAGAAAGAAGAAAGAAAGAAGAAAGAAAGAAGAAAGAAAGAAGAACGAAGGAAGAAAGAAAGAACAACGAAGGAAGAAAGAAAGAAGAAAGAATGTATAAAGACAGAAGAAAGAAAGAAAGAAAGAAGAAAGAAAGAAGAAAGAAAGAAAGAAGAAAGAAGAAAGAAAGAAGAAAGAAAGAAGGAAGAAAGAAGAAAGAAAGAAGAAAGAATGGAGAACGAAAGAAGAACGAAGGAAGAAAGAAAGAAGAAAGAATGTATAAAGACAGAAGAAAGAAAGAAAGAAGAACGAAAGAAGAAAGAAAGAAGAAACAAAGAAGAAAGACAGAAAGAAAGTAAGAAAAAAGAAAGAAGAAAGAAAAAAGAAAGAAGAAACAAATAAGAAATAAAGAAAGAAGTAAGAAAGAAGAAAGGAAGAAGAAAGAAAGAAGGAAGAAGAAAGAAAGAAAAAAGAAAGAGGAAAGAAAGAAAGAAGAAAGAAAGAAGGAAGAAAGAAAGAAGGAAGAAAGAAGAACGAAGGAGGAAATAAAGAAATAAAGAAGAAAGAAAGAAGAAAGAAGAAGAGAGAAAGAAGAAAGAAAGAAACAAGAAAGAAAGAAAGAAGAAAGAAAGAAGAAAGAAAGAAAGAAGAAAGAAAGAAGAAAGAAAGAAGAAAGAAAGAAGAAATAAAAAAGAAGAAGGAAAGTAGTAAGAAAGAACTAAGAAGGAAAGAAAGAAGAAAGAAGAAAGAAAGAAGAAAGAAAGAAGAAAGAAAGAAGAAAGAAAGAAAGATGAAAGAAAGAAAGAAGAAAGAAAGAACAAAGAAAGAAGAAAGGAAGAAGAAAGAAAGAAGAAAGAAAGAAGAAAGAAAGAAAGAAGAAAGAAGAAAGAAAGAAGGAAAGAAAGAAGAAAGAAAGAAAGAAGTAAGAAAGAAGTAAGAAAGAAGAAAGAAAGAAGAAAGAAAGAAGAAGGAAAGAAGAGAGAAAAATAAAGAAAGATAGAAGAAAGAAAGAAGAAAGAAAGAAAGAAGAAAGAAATAAGGAAGAAAGAAAGAAGAAAGAAAGAAAGAAAGAAGAAAGAAAGAAGAAAGAAAGAATGAAGAAAGAAAGAATAAAGGAAGAAAGAAGAAAGAAAGAAGAAAGAAAGAAGCTAGAAATAAGTAAGAAAGAATCAAGAAAGAAGGAAGAAAGGAAGAAAGAAGAAAGAATGAAATAAGAAAGAAAGAAGAAAGAAAGAAGAGAAAAAGAAGAAAGAAAGAACAAAAGAAGAAAGAAAGAAGAAAGAAAGAAAGAAGAAAGAAATAAGAAAGAAATAAGAAAGAAATAAGAAAGAAATAAAGAAAGAAGAAAGAAAGAATAAAGAAAGAAGAAAGAAAGAAGAAAGAAAGAAAGAAGAAAGAAAGAAAGAAGAAAGAAAGAACAAAGAAAGAAGAAAGGAAGAAGAAAGAAAGAAGAAAGAAAGAAGAAAGAAAGAAGAAAGAAAGAAAAAAGAAAGAAGGAAAGAAAGAAGAAAGAAAGAAAGAAGTAAGAAAGAAGTAAGAAAGAAGAAAGAAAGAAGAAAGAAAGAAGAAGGAAAGAAGAGAGAAAAACAAAGAAAGAAAGAAGAAAGAAAGAAGAAAGAAAGAAAGAAGAAAGAAAGAAATAAGAAAGGAAGAAGAAAGAAAGAAAGAAAGAAAGAAAGAAGAAAGAAAGAATGAAGAAAGAAAGTAAGAAGAAAGGAGAAAGACGAAAGAAAGAAGAAAGAAAGAAGTTAGAAATAAGTAAGAAAGAATCAAGAAAGAAGGAAGAAAGAAAGAAAGAAGAAAGAATGAAAGAAGAAAGAAAGAAGAAAGAAAGAAGAGAAAAAGAAGAAAGAAAGAACGAAAGAAGAAAGAAAGAAGAAAGAAAGAAGAAAGAAATAAGAAAGAAATAAGAAAGAAATAATAAAGAAATAAAGAAAGAAGAAAGAAAGAAGATAGAAAGAAGAAAGAAAGAAGAAAGAAAGAAGAAAGAAAGAAGAAAGAAAGAAGAAAGAAAGAAGTAAGAAAGAAGACAGAAAGAAGTAAGAAAGAAAGAAGAAAGAAAGAAAGAAGAAAGAAAGAAGAAAGAATGAAAGAAGAAAGAAAGAAGAAAGAAAGAAGAGAAAAAGAAGAAAGAAAGAACGAAAGAAGAAAGAAAGAAGAAAGAAAGAAAGAAGAAAGAAAGAAGAAAGAAAGAAGAAAGAAATAAGAAAGAAAGAAAGAAGTAAGAATGAAGAAAGAAAGAAGTAAGAAAGAAAGAAGAAATAAAGAAGAAAGAAAGAAGAGAGAAGAAAGAAAGAAAGAAAGAAGAAAGAAAGAAAGAAAGAAAGAAGAAAGAAAGAAGAAAGAAAGAAGAATGAAAGAAGAAAGAAAGAAGTAAGAAAGAAAGAAGAAATAAAGAAGAAAGAAAGAAGAAAGAAAGAAGACAGTAAGAAAGAAGAAAGAAAGAAGAAAGGAAGAAGAAAGAAAGAAGTAAGAAGGAAAGAAGTAAGAAAGAACAAAGAAGGAAGGAAGAAAGAAGAAAGAAAGAAGAAAGAAAGAGGAAAGAAAGAAAGAAGAAAGAAAGAAGAAAGAAAGAAGAGAGAAAGAAAGAAAGAAGAAAGAAAGAGGAAAGAAAGAAGAAAGAAAGAAGAAAGATATAAGAAAGAAAGAAAGAAGAAAGAAAGAAGAAAGAAAGAAGAAAGAAAGAAGAAAGAAAGAAGAAAGAAAGAAGAAAGAAAGAAGAAGGAAAGAAGAAAGAATGTAAGAAGAAAGAAAGTAGAAAGAAAGAAGTTAGAAATATTAAGAAAGAAGTAAGAAAGAAAGTAAGAAGAAAGAAAGAAACAAGAAAGAAAGAAAGAAGAAAGAAAGAAAGAAGAAAGAAAGAAGAAAGAAGAAAGAAAGAAGTAAGAAAGAAGTAAGAGAGAAAAAAGAATGAAAGAAGAAAGAAAGAAAGAAGAAAGAAATAAGAAAGAAAGAAAGAAGAAATAAAGAAGTAAGAAAGAAGTAAGAAAGAAAGAAGAAAGAAAGAAGAAAGAATGAAGAAAGAAAGAAGAAAGAAAGAAGAAAGAAAGAAGAAAGAAAGAATAAAGAAAGAAGAAAGTAAGAAAGAAGAAAGAAAGAAGAAAGAAAGAAGAAAGAAAGAAGAAAGAGGAAAGAAAGAAGAAAGAAAGAAGAAAGAAAGAAGAAAGAAAGAGGAAAGAAAGAAGAAAGAAAGAAAGAAGAATGAAAGAAGAAAGAAAGAGGCAAGAAAAAGAAAGAAAGAAGAAAGAAAGAAGAAAGAAAGAAGAAAGAAAGAGGAAAGAAAGAGAATGGAAAGAAGTAAAAAAGAAGAAAGAAAGAAGTAAGAAAGAAGAAAGAAAGTGAATGGAAAGAAGTAAAAAAGAAGAAAGAAAGAAGTAAGAAAGAAGAAAGAAAGAAGAAAGAAAGAATAAAGTAAGAAAGAAGAAAGAAAGAAGAAAGAATGAAGAAAGATAGAAGAAAGAAAGAAAGAATAAAGAAGAAAGAAATAGGCAAGAAAGAAGAAAGAAATAAGAAAGAAAGAAGAAAGAAAGAAGAAAGAAGAAAGAAAGAAGTAAGAAAGAGAATGGAAAGAAGTAAAAAGAAGAAAGAAAGAAGTAAGAAAGAAGAAAGAAAGAAGTAAGAAAGACGAAAGAAAGAAGAAAGAAAGAAGAAAGTAAGAAAGAAGAAAGAAAGAAGAAAGACAGAAGAAAGAAGAAAGAAAGAAGAAAGAAAGAAAGAAAGAAGAAAGAAAGAAGAAAGAAAGAAAGAAGAAAGAAAGAAGAAAGAAGAAAGAAAGAAGAAAGAAAGAAACAAGAAAGAAGAAAGAAAGAAAGAAGTAAGAAAGAAGAAAGAAAGAAAGAAGAGAGAAAGAAAAAAATAAAGAGGAAAGAAAGAGAAAGAAAGAAAGAAAGAAAGAAAAAAGAAAGAAAGAAGAAAGAAAAAAGAAGAAAGAAAGAAAGAAGAAAGAAAGAAAGAAGTAAGACAGAAATAAGAAAGAAGAAAGAAAGAAGAAAGAAAGAAAGAAGAAAGAAAGAAATAAAGAAGAAAGAAGAAAGAAAGAAAGAAGAAAGAAAGAAGAAATAAAGAAAGAAGAAAGAAAGAAGAAGAAAGAAGGAAGGAAGAAAGAAGAAAGAAAGAAGAACGAGGGAAGAAAGAAAGAAGAAAAAGATAGAAGTTAGAAAGAAGAAAGAAAGAAGAAAGAAAGGAGAAAGAAAGAAAGAAGAAATAAAGACGTAAGAAAGAAGTAAGAAATAAGAAAGAAAGAAGAAAGAAAGAAGAAAGAAGAAATAAAGAAGAAAGAAAGAAGAAAGAAAGATAGAAGTAAGAAAGAAAGAAAGAAACAAGAAAGGAAGAAGAAAGAAATAGGAAAGAAAGAGAATGGAAAGAAGTAAAAAAGAAGAAAGAAAGAAGTAAGAAAGAAGAAAGAAAGTGAATGGAAAGAAGTAAAAAAGAAGAAAGAACGAAGTAAGAAAGAAGAAAGAAAGAAGAAAGAAAGAAAGAAGAAAGAAAGAAGTAAGAAAAGAAGAAGAAAGAAAGAAGAAAGAAAGAAGAAAGAAGAGAGAAAGAAAGAAGAAAGAAAGAAGAAAGAAAGAAGAAAGAAAGAAGAAAGAAAGAAAGAAGAAAGAAAGAAAGAAGAAAGAAGGAAGAAAGAAAGAAGAAAGAAAGAAGAAAGAAAGAAAGAAGAAAGAAAGGAAGAAGAAAGAAAGAAGAAAGAATGAAGAAAGAAAGAAAGAAGAAAGAAGAAAGAAAGAAAGAAGAAAGAAAGGAAGAAGAAAGAAAGAAGAAAGAAAGATAGAAGAAAGAAAGAAGAAAGAAAGAAAGAAGAAAGAAAGAAAGAAGAAAGAAAGAAGAAAGAAGAAAGAAAGAAGAAAGAAAGAAAGAAGAAAGAAAGAAGAAAGAAAGAATAAAGAAAGAAGAAAGAAAGAAGAAAAAAGAAGAAAGAAAGGAGAAAGAAAGGAGAAAGAAAAAAGAAAGAAATAATAAAGAAAGAAAGAAGATAGAAAGAAGAATAAAACAAGAAAGAAATAACAAAGAAAGAAAGAAGAATGAAAGAAGAAAGAAAGAAGAATGAAAGAAGAAAGAAGAAAGAAAGCAAGAAGAAAGAGAGAAGAAAGAAAAAAGAAAGAAAGAAAGAAGAAAGAAAGAAGTAAAAAAGAATGACGAAAGAAGAAGAAAGAAAGAAGAAAGAAAGAAAGAAGAAAGATAGAGAGAATAAAGAAATAAGAAAGAAAGAAAGAAGAAAGAAAGAAGTAAGAAAGAAAGAAGCAAGAAAGAAGAAAGAAAGAAGAAAGAAAGTAGAAAGAAAGAAGAAGTAAAGAAGAAATAAATAAGAAAGAAATAAAGAAACAAGAAAGAAAGAAGAAAGAAAGAAGAAAGAAAGAAGAAAGAAAGAAAGAAGAAAGAAAGAAAGAAAAAAGAAAGAAAGAAGAAAGAAGAAAGAAAGAAGAAAGAAAGAAGAAAGAAAGAAGTAAGAAAGAAGTAAGAGAGAAAAAGAATGAAAGAAGAAATAAAGAAAGAAGAAAGAAAGAAGAAAGAAAGAAAGAAGAAAGAAAGAAGAAAGGAAGAAGAAAGAAAGAAGTAAGAAGGAAAGAAGTAAGAAAGAAGTAAGAAAGAACAAAGAAAGAAGTAAGAAAGAAGAAAGAAAGAAGAAAGAAAGAAGAAAGTAAGAAAGAAGAAAGAAAGAAGAAAGAAAGAAGAGAGAAAGAAAGAAAGAAGAAAGAAAGAGGAAAGAAGGAAGAAAGAAAGAAGAAAGGAAGAAGAAAGAAAGAAAGAAGAAAGAAAGAAGAAAGAAGAAAGAAAGAAGAAAGAAAGAAGAAAGAAAGAAGAAAGAAGTAAGAAAGAAGAAAGAAAGAAGAAAGAAAGAAGAAAGAAAGAAGAAAGAATGTAAGAAGAAAGAAAGTAGAAAGAAAGAAGTTAAAAAATTGAGAAAGAAGTAAGAAAGAAAGTAAGAAGAAAGAAAGAAACAAGAAAGAAAGAAAGAAGAAAGAAAGAAAGAAGAAAGAAAGAAGAAAGAATAAAGAAAGAAGTAAGAAAGAAGTATGAGAAAAAAGAAAGAAAGAAGAAAGAAAGAAAGAAGAAACAAATAAGAAAGAAAAAAGAAGAAATAAAGAAGTAAGAAAGAAGTAAGAAAGAAGTAAGAAAGAAAGAAGAAAGAAAGAAAAAAGAATGAAGAAAGAAAGAAGAAAGAAAGAAGAAAGAAAGAAGAAAGAAAGAAGAAAGTAAGAAAGAAGAAAGAAAGAAGAAAGAAAGAAGAAAGAGGAAAGAAAGAAGAAAGAAAGAAGAAAGAAAGAAAGAAGAAAGAAAGAAGAAAAAAAGAAGAAAGAAAGAAGAAAGAAAGAAGTAAGAAAGGAAGAAGAAAGGAAGAAGAAAGAAAGAAGTAAGAAAGGAAGAAGAAAGGAAGAAGTAAGAAAGAAGAAAGAAAGAAGAAAGAAAGAAGAAAGAAAGAAGAAAGAAAGAAGAAAGAAAGAAGAAAGAAAGAAGAAAGAAAGAAGAAACAAAGAAGAAATAAAGAAGAAAGAAAGAAGAAAGAAAGAAAGAAAGAAGAAAGAAGGAAGGAAGAAAGAAGAAAGAAAGAAGAACGAAGGAAGAAAGAAAGAAGAAAAAGATAGAAGTAAGAAAGAAGAAAGAAAGAAGAAAGAAAGAAGAAAGAAAGAAAGAAGAAATAAAGACGTAAGAAAGAAGTAAGAAATAAGAAAGAAAGAAGAAAGAAAGAAGAAAGAAGAAATAAAGAATAAAGAAAGAAGAAAGAAAGATAGAAGTAAGAAAGAAAGAAAGAAACAAGAAAGGAAGAAGAAAGAAGAAAGAAGAAAGAAAGAAGTAAGAAAGAAGTAAGAAAGAAAGAAGAAAGAAAGAAGAAAGAAAGAAACAAGAAAGAAAGAAGAAAGAAAGAAAGAAGAAAGAAAGAAGAAAGAAGAAATAAAGAAAGAAAGAAGAAAGTAAGAAAGAAGAAAGAAAGAAGAAAGAAGAAACAAAGAAAGAAGAAAGAAAGAAGAAATAAAGAAAGAAGGAAGAAAGAAAGAAGAAAGAAAGAATAAAGAAGGAAAGAGAGAAGAAAGAAAGAGGAAAGAAAGAAGAAAGAAAGAAGAAAAAAGAAGAAAGAAAGGTGAAAGAAAGAAGAAAGAAATAATCAATAAAGAAAGAAAGAAGAAAGAAAGAAGAATGAAAGAACAAAGAAAGAACAAAGAAGAAAGAAAGAAGAAAGAAAGAAAGAAAGAAAGAGAGAAAGGAAGAAAGAAAGAAGAAAGAAAGAAAAAAGAAAGAAAAAAGAAAGAAGAAAGAAAGAAGAAAGAAAGAAGTAAGAAAAAAAACGAAAGAAAGAAAGAGGAAAGAAAGGGGAAAGAAAGAAGAAAGAAAGACAGAAGAAAGAAGAAGGAAAGAAAGAAGCAAGAAAGAATAAAGAAAGAAGAAAGAAAGAAAGAAGAAAGAAAGAATAAAGAAAGAAGAAAGAAAGAAGAAAGAAAGAAAGAAGAAAGAAAGAAGTAAGAAAGAAGTAAGAAGAAAAAAAGAAGAACGAAAGAAGAAGAAATATAAAGAAAGAAAGAAGAATGAAAGAAGAAATAAAGAATAATGAAAGAAGAAAGAAGAAAGAAAGAAGAAAGAAAGAAGAAAGAAAGAAAGAAGAAAGAAAGAAGAAAGAAAGAAGAAAGAAGAAAGAAATAAAGAGAAGAAAGAAGAAAGAAAGAAAGAAGAAAGAATGAAGAAAGAAAGAAGAAGAAAGAATGAAGAAAGAAAGAAGAAAAAAGGAAGAAAGAAAGAAGTAAGGAAGAAGTAGAAAGAAGTAAAAAAAAGTAAGAAAGAATAAAGAAAGAAAGAAAGAGGAAAGAAAGGGGAAAGAAAGAAGAAAGAAAGAAGAAAGAAAAAAGAAGAAACAAAAAAAAAAAAAAGAAAGAAGTAAGAAGAAAGAAAGAAGAAAGAAAGAAAGAAGAAAGAAAGAGGAAAGAAAGAAAACATAAAGA
Source organism: Columba livia (assembly GCF_036013475.1). Lineage (NCBI taxonomy): Eukaryota > Metazoa > Chordata > Aves > Columbiformes > Columbidae > Columba > Columba livia. Next base: position 9,605 of record NW_027043556.1, on the reverse strand, counting down.
AGAAAGAAAGAAGAAAGAAAGAAGAGAGAAAGAAGAAAGAAAGAAAGATGAAAGAAAGAAGAAAGAAAGAAGAAAGAAAGAAACAAGAAAGAAAGAAGAAAGAAAGAAAGAAAGAATGAAGAGTGAAAGTAAGTGCAAAGAAAGAGGAAGGAAAGAAGAAAAAAGAAGAAAGAAAGAAAGAAGAAAGAATGAAGAAAGAAAGAAGAAAGAAGAAAGAAAGAAGAAAGAAAGAAGAAAGAAAGAAAGATGAAAGAAAGAAGTAAGAAAGGAAGAAGAAAGGAAGAAGAAGAAAGAAGTAAGAAAGGAAGAAGAAAGGAAGAAGTAAGAAAGAAGAAAGAAAGATGGAAGAAAGAAAGAAGAAAGAAAGAAGAAAAAAGAAGAAAGAAAGGAAGAAAGAAGAAAGAAAGAAGAAAGAAGAAAGAAAAAAGAAAGAAAGAAGAAAGAAAGAAGAAAGAAAGAAGAAAGAAAGAAAGAAGAAAGAAAGAAAGAACAAATAAAGGAAGAAGAAAGAAAGAAAGAAGAAAGAGAGAAAGAAGAATGAAAGAAGAAAGGAAGAGAGAAGAAAGAAAGAAAGAAAGAATAAAGAAAGAAAGAGGAAAGAAAGAAAGAAGAAAGGAAGAAGAAAGAAAGAAGAAAGAAAGAAGAAAGAAAGAAAGAAGAAAGAAAGAAGTAAGAAAGAAGTAAGAAGGAAAGAAAGAAGAAAGAAAGAAGAAAGAAAGAAGACAGAAAGAAGAAAGAAAGAAGAAAGAAAGAAGAAAGAAAGAAGAAAGAAAGAAACAAGAAAGAAATAAGAAAGTAAGAAAGAAAGAAAGTAGAAAGAAAGAAAGAAGAAAGCAAGAAGAAAGAAGAAAGAAAGAAGAAAGAAAGACAGAAGAAAAAAAAAGAAAGAAGAAAGAAAGAAGAAATAATGAAGAAAGAAAGAAGAAAGAAGGAAAGAAGAAAGAAAGAAGAAAGAAAGAAGACAGAAAGAAGAAAGAAGGAAGAAAGAAAGAAGAAAGAAAGAAGAAAGAAAGAAGACAGAAAGAAGAAAGAAGAAAGAAACAAGAGAAGGAAGAAGAAGAAAGAAAGAAGAAAAAGAGAAGTAAGAAAGTTAGAAGAAAGAAAGAAGTAATAAAGAAGAAAGAAAGAAAGAAGAAAGAAAGAATAAAGAAAGAAGAAAGCAAGAAGAGAGAAATAAAGAAAGAAAGAAAGAAGAAAGAAAGAAAGGAGAAAGAAAGAAAGAAGAAAGAAAGAAGGCAGAAAGAAAAATGAAAGAAGAAAGAAAGAAGTAAGAAGGAAGAAAGAAAGAAGTAAGAAAAAGTAAGAAAGAAAGAAGGAATAAAGTAGAAAGAAAGAAGAAAGAAGAAGAAGAAAGAAGAAAGAAAGAAAGAAGAAAGAAAGATAGAAGAAAGAAAGAAGAAATTAAGAAGAAAGAAAGAAGAAAGAAAGAAGTAAGAAGGACGAAAGAAGAAAGAAAGAAAGAAGAAGAAAGAAATAAGAAAGAAGAAAGAAAGAAGAAAGAAAGAAAGAAGAAAGAAAGAAGTAAGAAGAATGAAAGAAGAAAGAAAGAAAGAAGAAAGAAAGAAGAAAGAAAGAGAGAAGAAAGGAGAAAGAAAGAAGAAAGAAAGAAGAAAGAAAGAAGAAGAAAGAAGAAAGAAATAAGAAAGAAAGAAAGAAGAAAGTAAGAAGAAAGTAAGAAGAAAGAAAGAAGAAAGAAAGAAAGGAGAAAGAAATAAGAAAGAAGAAAGAAAGAAGAAAGAAAGAAGAAAGAAGGACGAAAGAAGAAAGAAGAAAGAAGAAAGAAAAAAATAGAAAGAAGAAAAAAAGAAGAAAGAAAGAAGATAGAAAGAAAGAAGAAAGAAAGAAAGAAAGAAGAAAGAAAGAAGTAAGATAGAATGAAGAATGGAAGAAGAAAGAAAGAAGAACGAAAGAAGAAAGAAATATGAAAGAAAGAAAGAAGAATGAAAGAAGAAAGAAGAAAGAAAGAAAGAAGAAAGAAAGAAAGAAGAAAGAAAGGAGAAAGAAGAAAGAAACAAGAAAGAAATAAGAAGAAAGAAAGAAAGAAAGAAAGAAAGAAGAAAGAAAGAAAGTAGAAAGAAAGAAAGAAGAAAGAAAGGAGTAAGAAAGCAGTAAGACAGAAAGAAGAAAAATAAGAAAGAAAGAGAGAGAAAGAAGAAAGAAGAAAGAAGAAATAGAAAGAAAGAAAGAAGAAAGAAAGAACTAAGGAAGAAATAAGAAAGAAATAAGAAGAAAGAAAGAAGAAAGAAAGAAGAAAGAAAAAAGAAAGAAAGAAGAAAGAAAGAAGTAAGACAGAAAGAAGAAACAAAGAAAAAAATAGAAAGTAGTAAGAAAGAAAGAAGATAGAAAGAAAGAAGTAAGAAAAATGAAAGAAAAAAAGAGGAAAGAAAGAAGAAAGAAAGAAGAAAGAAAGAAGAAATAAAGAAGAAAGAAAGAAAGAAGAAGAAAGAAAGAAAAAAGAAAGAAGAAAGAAAGAAAGAAGAAAGAAGAAAGAAAAAAAAGAAAGAAGAAAGAAAGAATGAAAGAAGAAAGAAAGAAGAAAGAAAGAAGAAAGAAAGAAAGAACAAAGAAAGAAGAAAGAATGAAGAAAGAAAGAAGAAAGAAGAAAGAGCAAAGAAAGAAGAAAGAGAAGAAAGAAAGAAGAAAGAAAGAAGACAGAAAGAAGAAAGAAATAAGAAAGAAGAAAGAAAGAAGAAAGAAAGAAGAAAGAAAGAAAGAAGAAAGAAAGAAGTAAGAAAGAATGAAGAGAGGAAGAAGAAAGAAAGAAGAATGAAAGAAGAAAGAAAAAAAAAGAAAGAAGAAAGAAAGAAGAAAGAAAGAAGAAAGGAAGAAGAAAGAAAGAAGGAAGAAAAAAGAAAGAAAGAAGAAAGAAAGAAAGAAGAAAGAAAGAAGAAAGAAAGAAGTAAGACAGAAAGAAGAAAGAAAGAAAAAAAATAAAGTAGTAAGAAAGAAAGAAGAAAGAAAGAAGTAAGAAAAAGAAATAAAGAAGAAAGAAAGAAAGAAGAAAGAAAGAAATAAAAAAGAAAGAAGAAAGAAAGAAAGAAGAAAGAAGAAAGAAAAAAAGAAAGAAGAAAGAAAGAAAGAAGAAAGAAGAAAGAAAAAAAAAGAAACAAGAAAGAAAGAAAGAAGAAAGAAAGAAGAAAGAAAGAAGAAAGAAAGAAAGAACAAAGAAAGAAGAAAGAAAGAAGAAAAAAGAAGACAGGAAGAAGAAAGAACTAAGAAAGAAGAAAGAAAGAAGAAAGAAAGAAGAAAGAAAGAAGAAAGAAAGAAGTAAGAAAGAATGAAGAAAGGAAGAAGAAAGAAAGAAGAATGAAAGAGAAAGAAAAAGAAAGAAAGAAGAAAGAAAGAAAGAAGAAGAAAGAAAGAAAGAAAAAAGAAGAAAGAAGAAAGAAGAAAGAAAGAAGAAAGAAAGGAAGAAGATAGAAAGAAAGACGTAAGAAGGAAAGATGAAAGAAAGAAGTAAGAAAGAAGAAAGAAAGAAGAAAGAAAAAAGAAGAAAGAAAGAAGAGAGAAAGGAAAAGAAAGAAGAAAGAAAGAAAGAAGACAGAAAGAAGAAAGAAAGGAAGAAAAAAGAAAGAAGAAAGAAAGAAGAAAGAAAGAAGAAAGAAACAAGAAAGAAACAAGAAAGACAGAAGACAGAAAGAAGTAAGAAAGAATAATGAAAGAAAGAAGTAAAAAAGAAGTAAAAAAGAAAGAAGAAAGAAAGAAGAAGGAAAGAAGAAAAGATAAGAAAGAAAGAAAGAAGAATGAATGAAGAAAGAGAGAATAATGAAAGAAAGATGTAAGAAAGAAGAAAGAAAGAAGAAAGAAAGAAGAAGGAAGTAATAAAAAAGAATGAAAGAAGAAAGAAAGAAGGAGAAAGAAAGAAGAAAGAAAGAAAGAAGTAAGAAAAAGAAAGAAAGTAGAAAGAAAGAAAGAACAAAGGAAGGAAGAAGAAAGAAAGAAAAAGAAAGAAAGAAAGAAGAAAGAAGAAAGAAACAAGAAAGAAAGAAGAAAGAAGAAGAAAGTCAGAAGAAAGAAAGAAGAAAGAAAGAAAGAGAAAGAAAGAAGAAAGAAAGAAGAAAGAAAGAAGAAAGAAAGAAGAAAGAGAGAAGTAAGAAAGAAAGAAGAAAATAAGTAGGTAAGAAGAAGAAAGAAAGAAGATAGAAGAAAGAAAGAAGAAAGAAAGAAGAAAGAAAGAAAGAAGAAAGAAAAAAGAAAGAAAGAAGTAAGAAAGAAGTAAGAAAGAAAGAAGAATGAAAGAAAGAAGAAAGAAAGAAAGAAAGAAAGAAAGAAAGAAAGAAAGAAGAAAAAAAGAAAGAAAGTAGAAAGAAAGAAATAGGAAAGGAAGAACAAAGGAAGGAAGAAGAAAGAAAGAAAGAAAGAAAGAAAGAAGAAATAAGAAAGAAACAAGAAAGAAAGAAGAAAGAAAGAAGAAAGAAATAAAGAAGAAAGAAAGAAGAAGAAAGAAGAAAGAAAGAAAGAAGAAAGAAAGAAGAAAGAAAGAAGAAAGAGAGAGAGAAGAAAGTAAGTAAGAAAGAAGAGGTAAAGAAAGAAAGAAAGAAGGAAGAAATAAAGAAGAACGAAAAATTGAAAGAAGAAAGAAAGAAGAGAGAAAGGAAGAAGAAGGAAAGAGAGAAGAAAGAAAGAAGATAGAAAAAAGAAAGAAAGTAGTAAGAAAGAAAGAAGAAAGAAAGAAAGAATTAAGAAAAATGAAAGAAGAAGAAAGAAAGAAGAAAGAAAGAAAGAAAGAAAGAAGAAAGAAAGAAGTAAGAAGAATGAAGAAAGGAAGAAGAAAGAAAGAAGAATGAAAGAAGAAAGAAAAACGAAAGAAAGAAAGAAGAATGAAAGAAGAAAGAAAGAAGAAAGAAAGAAGAAAGAAGAAAGAAAGATGAAAGAAAGAAGTAAGAAAGAAGTAAGAAAGAAGAAAGAAAGAAGAAAGAAAGAAGTAGGAATGAGTTAAGAAAGAAAGAAGAAAGAAAGAAAGAAGGAAGAAAGAAGAAAGAAAGAAGAAAGAAAGAAGTAAGAAAGACGTAAGAAGGAAAGATGAAAGAAAGAAGAAAGAAAGAGGAAAGAAAGAAGAAAGAAAGAAGAAAGAAAGAAGAAAAAATGAAGAAAGAAAGAAAAAAGAAAGAAAAAAGAAAGAAAGAAATAAGAAAGAAGGAAGAAAGAAAGAAAGAAGTAAGAAAAAAGAAAGAAAGAAGAAAGAAAGAAAGTAGAAAGAAAGAAAGAAGAAAGAAAGAAGGAAGAAAGAAGAAAGAAAGAAGAAAGAAAGAAGAAAGAGAGAAGTAAGAAAGAAATAAGAAATAAGTAAGTAAGAAAGAAAGAAGAAAGAAAGAAGAAAGTAGAAAGAAAGTCGAAAGAAAGAAGAAAAAAAGAAAGAAGATAAAAGAAGAAAGAAAGAAAGAAAGAAGAAAGAAGGAAGAAAGAAAGAAGAAAGAAAGAAGTAAGAAAGAAAGAAGAAAGGAAAAAGAAAGAAAGAAGTAAGAAAGAAGAAAGAAAAAAGAAAGAAATAATAAATAAAGAAAGAAGAATGAAAGAAGAAAGAAAGAAGAAAGGAAGAAAGAAGAAAGAAAGAAAGAAAGAATAAAGAAAGAAGAAAGGAAGAAAGAAGAAGGAAAGAAAGAAGAAAGAAAGAAGAGAGAAAGAAGAAAGAAGAAAGAAAGAAAGAAGAGGGAAAGAAGAAAGAAGAAAGAAAGAAAGAAAGAAAGAAGAAAGGAAGTAAGAAGAAAGAACAAAGAAAGAAGAAAGGAAGAAAGAAGAAAGAAAGAAGAAAGAAAGAAGAAAGAAAGAAGAAAGAAAGAAGATAGAAAGAAGAAACAAAGAAAGAAAGAAGTAAGAAAGAAAGAAGAAAGAAAGAAGAAAGAAAGAAAGAAGAAAGAATGAAACAAAGAAGAAATAAAGAAGAAAGAAAGAAGAAATAAAGAAAGGAGTAAGAAAGAAGAAAGAAAGAAGAAAGAAAGTAGAAAAAAGGAAAGAAGAAAGAAAGAAGAAAGAAGAAAGAAAGAAGAAATAAAGAAATAAGAAAGAAGAAATAAAGAAGAAAGAAAGAAAAAGAAAGAAGGAAGAAAGAAGAAAGAAAGAAAGAAGAACGAAGAAAGAAAGAAGAAAGAAAGAAGAAAGAAAGAAGAAAGAAAGAAGAAAGAAAGAAAGAAGAAAGAAAGAAGTAAGAAAGAATGAGGAAAGGAAGAAGAAAGAAAGAAGAACGAAAGAAGAAAGAAATAAGAAAGAAAGAAAGAAGAATGAAAGAAGAAAGAAAGAAGAAAGAAAGAAAGAAGAAAGAAAAACAAGAAAGAAAGTAAGAAGAAAGAAAGAAGAAATAAAGAAGAAAGAAAGAAAGAAGAGAGAAGAAAGTAATAAGAAAAAGAAAAAGAAAGAAAGAAGAAAGAAAGTAAGAAGTAAGAAAAAAGAAAGAAAGAAAGAAGAAAGGAAGAAAAATGAAAGAAAGTAGAAAGAAAGAAGAAAGGAAGAAGAAAGAAAGAAAGAAGAAAGAAAGAAGAAAGAAAGAAGAAATAAAGAAAGAAGAAAGAAAGAAGAAAGAAAGAAAGAAGAAAGAAAGAAGAATGAAAGAAGAAAGATAGAAGAAAGAAGAAAAAAAGGAGAAAAAAAAAAAGAGGAAAGAAGAAAGAAAAAGAAAGGAAGAAGAAAGAAATAAAGAAGACAGGAAGAAAGAAGAAAGAAAGAAGAAAGTCAGAAGAAAGAAAGAAGAAAGAAAGAAAGAGGAAAGAAGAAAGAAGAAAGAAGAAAGAAAGAAGAAAGAAGGAAAGAAGAAAGAAAGAAGAAAGAAAGAAGTAGGAAAGAAGTAAGAAAGAAAGAAGAAAGAAAGATAGAAGAAAGAAGAAAGAAAGTAAGAAGAAAGAAAGAAGAAAAAAGGAAGAAAAAAAGAAGAAAGAAAGAAGGAAGAAAGAAGAGAGAAAGAAAGAAAGAAGAAAGAATAAAGAATGAAAGAAGAAAGAAAGGAAGAAGAAAGAAAGAAAGAAGAAAGAAAGAAAGAAGAAAGAAAGAAAGAAGAAAGGAAGAAGAAGAAAGAAGAAAGAAAGAAGAAAGAAGAAGAAAGAAAAAAGAAAGAAAGAAAGAAGAAAGAAAGAAGAAAGAAAGAGAAAGAAAGAAGAAAGAAGAAAGAAAGATGAAAGAAGAAGTAAGAAAGAAGTAAGAAAGAAAGAAGTAAGAAAGAAAAGAAAGAAGTAGGAATGAAGTAAGAAAGAAAGAAGAAAGAAAGAAAGAAGAAAGAAAGAAGAAAGAAAGAAGAAAGAATGAAGTAAGAAAGAAGGAAGAAAGAGAGAGAAAGAAAGATAGAAAGAAGAAAGAAAGAAAGAAGAAAGAAGAAAGAAGAAAGAAGAAAGAAAGAAGAAAAAAAGAAGAAAGAAAGAAGAAAGAAAGAAGGAAGAAAGAAGAGAGAAAGAATGAAAGAAAGAAGAAGAAAGATAGAAAGATGAAGGAAAGGAAGAAGACAGAAAGAAAGACGTAAGAAGGAAAGATGAAAGAAAGAAGTAAGAAAGAAGAAAGAAAGATAGAAAGAAGAAAGAAAGAAGTAAGAAGACGTAAGAAGGAAAGATGAAAGAAAGAAGAAAGAAAGAGGAAAGAAAGAAGAAAGAAAGAAGAAAGAAAGAAGAAAAAAAGAAGAAAGAAAGAAAAAAGAAAGAAAGAAGAAAGAAAGAAGTAAGAAAGACGTAAGAAGGAAAGATGAAAGAAAGAAGAAGGAAGAAAGAAGAAAGAAAGATGAAAGATAGAAGTAAGAAAGAAGTAAGAAAGAAAGAAGAAAGAAAGAAGAAAGAAAGTAGAAAGAAATTCGAAATAAAAAAGAAAGAAAGAAGAAATAAAGAAGAAAGAAAGAGAGAATAAAGAAATAGGAAAGAAAGAAAAAAGAAAGAAATAAGGAAGAAAGAAAGAAGAAAGAAAGAAGAAAGAAAAATAAAGAAGTAAGAAAGAAGACAGAAATAAGAAAGAAAGAAGTAAGCAAAAGAAAGAAATAAGAAAGAAAGGAGAAAGAAAGAAGAAAGGAAGTTGAAACAAAGAAGGAGAGAAGAATGATATCAGAAAGAAAGAAAAAAGAAAGAAAGAAGTAAGAAAGAAAGAAGAAAGAAAGAAGAAATAAAGAAAGAAAGAAGAAAGAGAGAGAAAGAAATAAGAAAGAAGAAAAAAGAAAGAAAGAAGTAAGAAAGAAGGAAGAAAGAGAGAAGTAAGAAAAAAGAAAGAAAGAAAGAGGAAAGAAAGAATGAAGAAAGAAAGAAAGTAGTAAGAAAGAAAGAAGAAAGAAGAAGAAAAAAATGAAAGGAAGAAGAAAGAAAGAAAGAAGAAAGAAAGAAGAAAGAAAGAAAGAAGAAAGAAGAAATAAAGAAGAAAAAAAAGTAGAAAGAAAGAAGAGAGTAAGAAGAAAGAAGAAAGAAAGAAAGAAGAAGAAACAAGAAAGAAAGAAGAAAGAAAGAAGAAAGAAAGAAAGAAGAAAGAAGAAAGAAACAAGAAAGAAAGAAGGAAGAAAGTAAGAAGAAAGAAAGAAGAAAGAAAGAAAGAAGAATGAAAGAAGAAAGAAAGAATAATGAAAGAAAGAAGTAAGAAAGAATTAAGAAAGAAAGAAGAAGAAAGAAGTAAGAAAGAAGTAAGAAAAAAAGAAAGAAAGAAGTAAGAAAGAAGTAAGAAAAAAAAGAAAGAAGAAAGAAAGAAAGGAGAAAGAAAGAAGAAAGAAAGAAGTAAGAAAAAAGAAAGAAAGAAGAAAGAAAGAAAGGAGAAAGAAAGAAGAAAGAAAGAAAGAAGAAAGAAATAAAGAAGAAAGAAAGAAAGAATAAAGAAAGAATAAAGGAAGAAGAAAGAAAGAAAGAAGAAAGAAATAAGAAAGAAAGTCAAAAGAAAAGAAGAAGAAATAAAGAGAGAAGAAGAAAAATAAGAAAGAAAGAAAAAAGAAAGAAAGAAGTAAGAAAGAAGGAAGAAAGAAAGAAAGAAGTAAGAAAAAAGAAAGAAAGAAGAAAGAAAGAAAGTAGAAAGAAAGAAAGAAGAAAGAAAGAAGGAAGAAAGAAGAAAGAAAGAAGAAAGAAAGAAGAAAGAGAGAAGTAAGAAAGAAATAAGAAATAAGTAAGTAAGAAAGAAAGAAGAAAGAAAGAAGAAAGTAGAAAGAAAGTAGAAAGAAAGAAGAAAAAAAGAAAGAAGATAAAAGAAGAAGAAAGAAAGAAAGAAGAAAGAAGGAAGAAAGAAAAAAGAAAGAAAGAAGTAAGAAAGAAAGAAGAAAGGAAAAAGAAGAAAGAAGTAAGAAAGAAGAAAGAAAAAAGAAAGAAATAATAAATAAAGAAAGAAGAATGAAAGAAGAAAGAAAGAAGAAAGGAAGAAAGAAGAAAGAAAGAAAGAATAAAGAAAGAAGAAAGGAAGAAAGAAGAAAGAAAGAAAGAAGAAAGAAAGAAGAGAGAAAGAAGAAAGAAGAAAGAAAGAAAGAAAGAAAGAAAGGAGAAAGGAAGTAGAAGAAAGAACAAAGAAAGAAGAAAGGAAGAAAGAAGAAAGAAAGAAGAAAGAAAGAAGAAAGAAAGAAGATAGAAAGAAGAAACAAAGAAAGAAAGAAGTAAGAAAGAAAGAAGAAAGAAAGAAGAAAGAAAGAAAGAAGAAAGAATGAAACAAAGAAGAAATAAAGAAGAAAGAAAGAAGAA
>NW_027043555.1:0-72806 GCF_036013475.1 Columba livia | reverse complement strand
AGAATAAAGAAATAAGAAAGAAAAAGAGGAAAGAAAGAAGAAAGAAAGGATAAGGAAAGAAGAAAGAAAGAAAGAAGAAAGAAAGAAGAATAAAAGAAAGAATGAAAGAAAGAAGAAAGAAACAAGAAAGAAAGAAGAAAGAAAGAAGAAAGAAAGAAAGAAGAAAGAAAGAAGAAAGAAAGAAGAAAGAAAGAAGAAAGAAGAAAGAAAGAAGAAAAAAGAAGAAAGAAAGAAGAAAGAAATAAAGAAAGGAAGAAGAAAGAAAGAACAAAGAAAGAACAAAGAAATAAGAAGAAAGAAGAAAGAAATAAAGAGGAAAGAAAGAAGAAAGAAAGAAGAAAGAAAGATGAAAGGAAGAAGAAAGAAAGAAGAAAGAAAGAAGGAAGAAAGAAAGAAGAAAGAAAGAAGAAAGAAGAAAGAAGAAAGAAAGAAGAAAGAAAGAAGAAGAAAGAAGAAAGATGAAAGAAAGAAGAAAGAAAGGAAGAAGAAAGAAAGAAAGAAAGAAGAAAGAAAGAAGAAAGAAAAAAGAAGAAATAAAGAAGAAAGAAAGAAGGAAGAAAGAAAGAAGAAAGAAAGAAGAAAGAAAGAAGAAAGGAAGAAAGAAAGAAGAAAGAAAGAAGAATGAAAGAATGAAGAAATAAAGAAGAAAGAAAGAAGAAAGAAAGAAGGAAGAAAGAAGAAAAAGAAGAAAGAAAGAAGAAATAAAGAAAGAAAGAAGAAAGAAAGAAGAATGAAAGAAAGAAGAAAGAAAGAAGAAAGAAAGAAGAAAGAAAAAAGAAGAAAGAAAGAAGAAAGAAGAAGAAAGAAACAAGAAAGAAGAGAAGAAAGAAGAAGAAAGAAAGAAGAAAGAAAGAAGAAAGAAAAGAAGAAAGAAAGAAGAAAGAAAGAAAGAAGAAAGAAAGAAGAAAGAAAGAAGAAGAAAGAAGAATGAAAGAAAGAAGAAAGAAAGAAGAAAGAAAGAAGAAAGAAAAAAAGAAGAAAGAAGGAAGAAAGAAAGAATAAAGAAATAAGAAAGAAAAAGAGGAAAGAAAGAAGAAAGAAAGGATAAGGAAAGAAGAAGGAAAGAAAGAAGAAAGAAAGAAGAATAAAAGAAAGAATGAAAGAAAGAAGAAAGAAACAAGAAAGAAAGAAGAAAGAAAGAAGAAAGAAGAAAGAAGAAAGAAAGAAGGAAGAAAGAAGAAAGAAGAAAGAAAGAAGAAAGAAAGAAGAAAGAAAGAAAGAAGAAAGAAAGAAGAAAGAAAGAAGAAAGAAAGAAGAAAGAAGAAAGAAAGAAGAAAAAAAGAAGAAAGAAAGAAGAAAGAAATAAAGAAGGAAGAAGAAAGAAGAACAAAGAAAGAACAAAGAAATAAGAAAGAAAGAAGAAAGAAATAAAGAGGAAAGAAAGAAGAAAGAAAGAAGAAAGAAAGAAGAAAGGAAGAAGAAAGAAAGAAGAAAGAAAGAAAGAAGGAAGAAAGAAAGAAGAAAGAAAGAAGAAAGAAGAAAGAAGAAAGAAAGAAGAAAGAAAGAAGAAAGAAAGAAGAAAGATGAAAGAAAGAAGAAAGAAAGAAAGAAGAAAGAAAGAAAAAAGAAGAAAGAAAGAAGAAAGAAAAAAGAAGAAATAAAGAAGAAAGAAAGAAGGAAGAAAGAAAGAAGAAAGAAAGAAGAATGAAAGAATGAAGAAATAAAGAAGAAAGAAAGAAGAAAGAAAGAAGGAAGAAAGAAGAAAGAAAGAAGAAAGAAAGAAGAAATAAAGAAAGAGAAGAAGAAAGAAAGAAGAATGAAAGAAAGAAGAAAGAAAGAAGAAAGAAAGAAGAAAGAAAAAAAGAAGAAAGAAAGAAGAAAGAAAGAAAGAAACAAGAAAGAAAGAAGAAAGAAAGAAGAAAGAAAGAAAGAAGAAAGAAAGAAGAAAGAAAGAAGAAAGAAAGAAGAAAGAAAGAAGGAAGAAAGAAAGAAGAAAGAAAGAAAGAAAGAAGAAAGAAAGGAGAAACAAGTAAGAAAGAAGTAAGAAAGAAGTAAGAAAGAAAGAAAGAAGAAAGAAAGAAGAAAGAAAGAAAGAAGAAAGAAAGAAAGAAAGAAGAAAGAAAGAAGAAAGAAAGAAGTAGGAAGGAAGTAAGAAAGAATTAAGAAAGAAAGAAAGAAGAAAGAAAGAAGAAAGAAAGAAAGAAGAAAGAAAGAAAGAAGAAAGAAAGAAAGAAGAAAGAAAGAAAGAAGAAAGAAAGAAGAAAGAAAAGGAAGAAGAAAGAAAGAAGAAAGAAAGAAGAAAGAAAGAAGGAAGATAAAAAGAAGAAAGAAAGAAGAAAGAAAGAAGGAAGAAAGAAGAATGAAAGAAAGAAGAAAGAAAGAACAAAGAAAGAAGAAAGAAAGAAGAAAGAAAGAAGAATGAAAGAAAGAAGAAAGAAAGAAAAAAGAAAGAAGAAAGAAAAAAAGAAGAAAGAAAGAAGAAAGAAAAAAAGAAGAAAGAAAGAAGAAAGAAAGAAGGAAGAAAGAAAGAATAAAGAAATAAGAAAGAAAAAGAGGAAAGAAAGAAGAAAGAAAGGATAAGGAAAGAAGAAAGAAAGAAAGAAGAAAGAAAGAAGAATAAAAGAAAGAATGAAAGAAAGAAGAAAGAAACAAGAAAGAAAGAAGAAAGAAAGAAGAAAGAAAGAAAGAAGAAAGAAAGAAGGAAGAAAGAAGAAAGAAGAAAGAAAGAAGAAAGAAAGAAGAAAGAAAGAAAGAAGAAAGAAAGAAGAAAGAAAGAAGAAAGAAAGAAGAAAGAAGAAAGAAAGAAGAAAAAAAGAAGAAAGAAAGAAGAAAGAAATAAAGAAAGGAAGAAGAAAGAAAGAACAAAGAAAGAACAAAGAAATAAGAAAGAAAGAAGAAAGAAATAAAGAGGAAAGAAAGAAGAAAGAAAGAAGAAAGAAAGAAGAAAGGAAGAAGAAAGAAAGAAGAAAGAAAGAAGGAAGAAAGAAAGAAGAAAGAAAGAAGAAAGAAGAAAGAAGAAAGAAAGAAGAAAGAAAGAAGAAAGAAAGAAGAAAGATGAAAGAAAGAAGAAAGAAAGAAAGAAGAAAGAAAGAAAGAAAGAAGAAAGAAAGAAGAAAGAAAAAAGAAGAAATAAAGAAGAAAGAAAGAAGGAAGAAAGAAAGAAGAAAGAAAGAAGAAAGAAAGAAGAAAGGAAGAAAGAAAGAAGAAAGAAAGAAGAATGAAAGAATGAAGAAATAAAGAAGAAAGAAAGAAGAAAGAAAGAAGGAAGAAAGAAGAAAGAAAGAAGAAAGAAAGAAGGAAGAAAGAAAGAAGAAAGAAAGAAAGAAAGAAGAAAGAAAGAAGAAACAAGTAAGAAAGAAGTAAGAAAGAAGTAAGAAAGAAAGAAAGAAGAAAGAAAGAAGAAAGAAAGAAAGAAGAAAGAAAGAAAGAAAGAAGAAAGAAAGAAGAAAGATAGAAGTAGGAAAGAAGTAAGAAAGAAGTAAGAAAGAAAGAAAGAAGAAAGAAAGAAGAAAGAAAGAAAGAAGAAAGAAAGAAAGAAGAAAGAAAGAAAGAAGAAAGAAAGAAAGAAGAAAGAAAGAAGAAAGAAAGGAAGAAGAAAGAAAGAAGAAAGAAAGAAGAAAGAAAGAAGGAAGATAAAAAGAAGAAAGAAAGAAGAAAGAAAGAAGGAAGAAAGAAGAATGAAAGAAAGAAGAAAGAAAGAAGAAAGAAAGAAGAAAGAAGAATGAAAGAAAGAAGAAAGAAAGAAAAAAGAAAGAAGAAAGAAAAAAAGAAGAAAGAAAGAAGAAAGAAAGAAGAAAGAAAGAAAGAAACAAGAAAGAAAGAAGAAAGAAAGAAGAAAGAAAGTAAGAAGAAAAAAGAAGAAATAAAGAACAAAGAAAGAAGAAAGAAAGAAGAAAGAAAGAAGACAGAAATAAAGAAGAAAGAAAGAAGAAAGAAAGAAGAAAGAAAGAAGAAAGAAAAAGAAGAAAGAAAGAAGAAAGAAAGAAGAAAGAAAGAAAGAAAGAAGAAAGAGAGAAGAAAGACAGAAAGAAGTAAGAAAGAAGTAATAAAGAAGTAAGAAAGAAAAAAGAAAGAAGAAAGATGAAAGAAGAATGAAAGAAAGAAGAAAGAAAGAAGAAAGAAAGAAGAAAGAAAAAAGAAGGAAGAAAGATAGAAAGAAAGAAGAAAGAAAGAAGGAAGAAAGAAAGAAGAAATAAAGAAGAAAGAAAGAAGAAAGAAAAAAGAAGAAAGAAAGAAGAAAGAAAGAAAGAAACAAGAAGGAAAGAAGAAAGAAAGAAGAAAGAAATAAAGAAGAAAGAAAGAAGAAAGAAAGAAGAAAGAAAGAAAGAAATAAGAAAGTAAGAAGAAAGAAAGAAAGAAGAAAGAAAAAAAGAAGAAAGAAAGAAGTAAGAAACAAGTAAGAACGAAGTAAGAAACAAGTAAGAAAGAAAGAAGAAAGAAAGAAGAAAGAAAGAAAGAAGAAAGAAAGAAGAAAGAAAGAAGTAGGAAAGAAGTAAGAAAGAAGTAAGAAAGAAAGAAAGAAGAAAGAAAGAACAAAGAAAGAAAGAAGAAAGAAAGAAAGAAGAAAGAAAGAAGAAAGAAGGAAAGAAGAAAGAAAGAAAGAAAGAAAAAGAAAGAAGAAGAAATTAAGAAAGAAGAAAGAAAGAAAGAAGAAAGAAAGAAGAAAGAAGAAATAAGAAGAAGAAAGAAGTAAGGAATAAGAAAGAAAGAAAGAAGAAAGAAAGAAGAAAGAAACAAAGAAGTAAGAAAGAAAGAAGAAAGAAAGAAAGAAGAAAAAAAGAAAGAAAGAAAGAAAGAAAGAAAGAAAGAAAGAAAGAAAGAAAGAAAGAAAGAAAGAAGAAAGAAAGAAGAGAGAAAGAAACAAGAAAGAATGAAGAAAGAAAAAACAAGAAAGAAAGAAGATAGAAAAAAGAAAGCAAGAAAGAAGAGAGAAAGAAGAAAGAAAAAGTAAGAAAGAAGAAAGTAGTAAGAAAGAAGTAGGAAAGAAGAAAGAAAGAAGAGAAAGAAGGAAAGAAGAGAGAAAAAAGGAAGTATGAAGAAAGAAAGAAAGAAAGAAGAAAGAAGAAAAAAGAAAGAAAAAGGAAAGAAGTAAGAAAGAAGTAAGAAAGAAGTAAGAAAGAAGTAAGAAAGAAGAAAGAAAGAAGAAAGAAAGTAGGAGGAAGAAGAAGAAAGAAAAAGAAAGAAATAAAGAAGAAAGAAAGAAAGAAGAAAAAATGAAAGAAGAAAGAAAGGAAGAAAGAAGAAAGAAAAAAGAAAGAAATAAGAAACAAAGAAGAAAGAAAGAAGAAAGAAAAAGAAAGAAAGAAGAAAGAAAGAATAAAGAAAGAAGAAAGACAGAAAAAAGAAAGAAGAAAGAAAGAAAGAAGAAAGAAGAAAGATAGAAGAAAGAAGTAAGAAAGAACAATGAAAGAAAAATGATAGAAGTAAGAAATTAGTAAGAAAGAATCTAGAAAGAAAGAAGAAAGAAAGAAAAAAGAAAGAAAGAAGAAAGAAAGAAAGAAGAAATAAATAAGAAAGAAAGAAGTAAGAAAGAAGTAAGAAAAGTAAGAAAGAAGAAAGAAAGAAGAAAGAAAGAAAGAAGAAAGAAGAAATAAGAAAGAAAGAAGAAAGAAATAAAGAAAGAAGAAACAAAGAATAAAGAAAGATGAAAGAAAGAAAGAAGTAAGAAAGAAAGAAGGAAGAAAGAAAGAAGAAAGAAAGAAGAAAGAATGAAGTAAGAAAGAAGTAAGAAAGAAAGGAAGAAGAAAGAAAGAAGAAAGAAAGAAGAAACAAAGAAGAAAGAAAGAAGAAAGAAAGAAGAAAGAATGAAAGAATGAAGAAAGAAAGAAGAAAGAAAGAAACAAAGAAGAAAGAAAGAAAGAAGAAAGAAAGAAAGAAGAAAGAAAGAAGAAATAAAGAAGAAGGAAAGAAGAAAGCAAGAAGCAAGAAAGAAAGAAAGAAGAAAGAAAGAAAGAAAGAAGAAAGAAAGAATAAAGAAAGAAATAAAGAAAGAAGAAAGAAAAAGAGGAAAGAAAGAAGAAAGAAAGGATAAGGAAAGAAGAAAGAAAGAAGAAAGAAAATAAAGAAAGAAGGAAAGAAGAAAGAAAGAAATAAAGAAAGAAAGAAGAAAGAAATAAAGAAAGAAAGAAAGAAGACAGAAAGAAGAAAGAAAGAAGAAAGAAAGAAGAAAGAAAGAAAAAAGAAAGAAAGAAGAAAGAAAGAAAGAAGAAATAAATAAGAAAGAAAGAAGTAAGAAAGAAGTAAGAAAAGTAAGAAAGAAGAAAGAAAGAAGAAAGAAAGAAAGAAGAAAGAAGAAATAAGAAAGAAAGAAGAAAGAAATAAAGAAAGAAGAAACAAAGAATAAAGAAAGATGAAAGAAAGAAAGAAGTAAGAAAGAAAGAAGGAAGAAAGAAAGAAGAAAGAAAGAAAGAAGAAAGAAAGTAAGAAAGAAGAAAGAAAGATAGAAGAAATAAAGAAGAAAGAAAAAAAAGAAGAATGAAAGAAGAAAGAAAGAAGAAAGAAAGAAGAAAGAAGAAAGAAAGAGGAAAGAAAGAAGAAAGAAACAAGAAAGAAAGAAGAGAGAAAGAAAGAAGAAAGAAAGAAGAAAGAAGAAGAAGAAAGAAGAAAGAAAGAAGTAAGAAAGAAAGAAGAAAGAAAGAAAGAAAGATTAAAGAAAGAATGAAGAAAGAAAGAGTAAAGAAAGAAAGAAAAAAGAAAGAAAGAAAGAAAGAAGAAAGAAAGAAGAAAGAAAGAAAGAAGAAACAAAGAAGAAAGAAAGAAAGAAGAAAGAAAGAAAAAAGTAAGAAAGAAGAAAGAAAGAAGAAAGAAAGAAAGAAGGAAGAAAGAAAGAAGAAAGAAAGAAGAAAGAAAGTAAGAAAGAAGAAAGAAAGAAAGAAGAAATAAAGAAGAAAGAAAAAAAGAAGAATGAAAGAAGAAAGAAAGAAGAAAGAAAGAAAGAAAGAAGAAAGAAAAAAGAAAGAAAGAAGAAAGAAAGAAAGAATAAGAGAAGAAGAAGAAAGAAGTAAGAAAGAAGTAAGAAAGAAAGAAAGAAGAAAGAAAGAAGAAAGAAAGAAGAAAGAAAGAAAGAAAGAAGAAAGAAAGAAGAAAGAAAGAAAGAAGGAAAGAAAAAGAAAGAAAGAAAGAAAGAAAGAAAGAAGAAAGAAGAAAGAAAGAAAGAAGAAAGAGAGAAAGAAGAAAGAAATAAAGAAAGAAGAAATAAAGAAAGAAGAAATAAAGAAAAAATAAGAAAGAATGAAGAAAGAAAGAAGAAAGAAAGAAAAAAGAAAGAAAGAAGAAAGAAAGAAGAAATAAAGAAAGAAGAAAGAAAGAAAGAAGAAAGAAAGAAGAAAGAAAGAAAGAATGAAGAAATAAAGAAGAAAGAAAGAAAGAAGAAAGAAAGAAGAAAGAAAGAAGAAAGATAGAAAGAAGAAAGAAAGAATATAGAAAGAAAGAAGAAAGAAGGAAGAACGAAGAAAGAAAGAAATAAGAAAGAATTAAGAAAAAACAAAGAAAGGATTAAGAAAGAAAGAAGAAAGAAAGAAGAAAGATAGAAGAAAGAAAGAAGAAAGAAAGAAGAAAGAAAGAAGAAAGAAAGAAAGAAGAAAGAAAGAAAGAAGAAAGAAAGAAGAAAAAAAGAAAGAAGAAGCAAAGAAGAAAGAAAGAAAGAAGAAAGAAAGAAAAAAGTATGAAAGAAGAAAGAAAGAAGAAAGAAAGAAAGAAGAAAGAAAGTAAGAAAGAAAGAAGAAATAAAGAAGAAAGAAAAAAAGAAGAATGAAAGAAGAAAGAAAGAAGAAAGAAAGAAGAAAGAAAGAAAGAAAGAAAGAAAGAAAGAAAGAAAGAAGAAAGAAAGAAGAAAGAAAGAAGAAAGAAAGAAAGAAGAAAGAAAGAAAGAAAGAAGAAAGAAAGAAAGAAGAAATAAAGAAAAAATAAGAAAGAATGAAGAAAGAAAGAAGAAAGAAAGAAGAAAGAAAGAAGAAATAAAGAAAGAAGAAAGAAAGAAAGAAGAAAGAAAGAAGAAAGAAAGAAAGAATGAAATAAAGAAGAAAGAAAGAAAGAAGAAAGAAAGAAGAAAGAAAGAAAGAAGAAAGAAAGAATATAGAAAGAAAGAAGAAAGAAGGAAGAACAAAGAAAGAAAGAAATAAGAAAGAATTAAGAAAAATTAAGAAAGGATTAAGAAAGAAAGAAGAAAGTAAGAAGAAAGATAGAAGAAAGAAAGAAAGAAGAAAGAAAGAAAGAAATAAGAAAGAAGGAAGAAAGAAAGAAGTAAGAAAGAAGAAAGAAAAAGAAAGAAGAAAGAAAGAAAGAAGAAAGAAAGAAGAAAGAAAATAAAGAAAGAAGGAAAGAAGAAAGAAAGAAGGAAGAGAGAAAGCATAAAGAAAGAAGAAAGAAAGAAAGAAAAAAGATGAAAGAAAAAGAAAGATAGAAAGAAGAAAGAAAGAAGAAAGAAAAAGGAAGAAGAAAGAAAGAAAGAAGAAAGAAAGAAGAAAGAATGAAGAAAGAAAGAAGAAAGAGGAAAGAAAGAAGAAAGAAAGAATAAAGAAAGAAGAAAGAGGAAAGAAAGAAGAAAGAAATAAAGAAAGAAGAAAGAAAGAAGAAAGAAAGAAGAAAGAAAGAAAGAAGAAAGAAGGAAGAAAGAAAGAAGAAAGAAAGAAAGAAGAAAGAAAGAAGAAAGAAGAAAGAAAGGAGAAAGAAAGAAGAAAGAAAGAAGAAAGAGGAAAGAAAGAAGAAAGAAAGAAGGAAGAAAGAAGAAAGAAGAAAGAAAGAAAGATAGAAGAAAGAGGAAAAGAAAGAATAAAGAAAGAAGAAAGAAAGAAGAAAGAAAGAAGAAAGAAAAAAGAAAGAAAGATTCAAGAAAAAATTAAGAAAGGAGTAAGAAAAAAGAAGAAAGAAAGAAGAAAGAAAGAAGAAAGAAAGAAAGAAGAAAGAAAGAAGATAGAAAGAAGAAAGAAAGAAAAAGAAAGAAGAAAGAAGAAAGAAGAAGAAAAGAAAGAAGAAAGAAAGAAGAAAGAAAGAAGAAAGAAAGAAAGAAAGAAGAAACAAAGAAGAAAGAAAGATGAAAGAAAGAAAGAAGAAACAAAGAAAGAATAAAGAAAGAACGAATAAAGAAAGAAGAAAGAAGAAAGAAGAAAGAAGAAAGAATGAAGAAAGAAAGAAGTAAGAAAGAAAGAAGAATGAAGAAAGAAGAAAGAAAGAAGAAAGAAAGAAAGAAGAAAGAAAGAAGAAAGAAAGAAAGAAGGAAGTAAGAAGAAAGAAAGAAGAAAGAAAAAAGAAGGAAGAAAGAAAGAAGAAAGAAATTAAGAAAGAAGAAAGAAAGAAAGAAGAAATAAAGAATAAAGAGAGAAGAAAGAAAAAAAGAAGAATGAAACAAGAAAGAAAGAAGAAAGAAAGAAAGAAAGAAGAAAGAAAAAAGAAAGAAGAAAGAAAGAAAGAAGAAAGAAAGAAGAAAGAAAATAAAGAAAGAAGGAAAGAAGAAAGAAAGAAGGAAGAGAGAAAGCATAAAGAAAGAAGAAAGAAAGAAAGAAAAAAGATGAAAGAAAAAGAAAGATAGAAAGAAGAAAGAAAGAAGAAAGAATGAAGAAAGAAAGAAGAAAGAGGAAAGAAAGAAGAAAGAAAGAAGAAAGAAAGAAGAAAGAAGAAAGAAAGAAAGATAGAAGAAAGAGAAAAGAAAGAATAAAGAAAGAAGAAAGAAAGAAGAAAGAAAAAAGAAAGAAAGAATCAAGAAAAAATTAAGAAAGGAGTAAGAAAAAAAGAAGAAAGAAAGAAGAAAGAAAGAAGAAAGAAAGAAAGAAGAAAGAAAGAAGATAGAAAGAAGAAAGAAAGAAAAAGAAAGAAGAAAGAAAGAAGAGAGAAAGAAGAAAGAAAGAAAGAAGAAAGAAAGAAGAAAGAAAGAAGAAAGAAAGAAAGAAAGAAGAAACAAAGAAGAAAGAAAGATGAAAGAAAGAAAGAAGAAACAAAGAAAGAAGAAAGAAAGAACGAATAAAGAAAGAAGAAAGAAGAAAGAAGAAAGAAGAAAGAATGAAGAAAGAAAGAAGAAAGAAAGAAAGAAGAATGAAAGAAAGAAGAAAGAAAGAAGAAAGAAAGAAAGAAGAAAGAAAGAAGAAAGAAAGAAAGAAGGAAGAAAGAAGAAAGAAAGAAGAAAGAAAAAAAGAAGGAAGAAAGAAAGAAGAAAGAAATTAAGAAAGAAGAAAGAAAGAAAGAAGAAATAAAGAATAAAGAGAGAAGAAAGAAAAAAAGAAGAATGAAAGAAGAAAGAAAGAAGAAAGAAAGAAAGAAAGAAGAAAGAAAGAAGAAAGAAAGAAGAAAGAAAGAAGAAAGAAAGAAAGAAGAAAGAAAGAAGATAGAAAGAAGAAAGAAAGAAAAAAGAAAGAAGAAAGAAAGAAGAAAGAAAGAAGGAAGAAAGAAAGAAGAAAGAAAGAAGAAAGAAAGAAGAAAAAAAGAAGAAAGAAAGAAGTAAGAAAGAAAGAAAAAAGAAAGAAAGAAGAAAGAAAGAGAGAAAGAGAGAAGAAAGAAAGAAGAAAGAAAGAAAGAAGAAAGAAAGTAGAAAGAAAGAAAGAAGAAAGAAAGAAGAAGAAAGAAAGAAAGAAAGAAGAAAGAAAGAATGAAAGAAGAAATAAAGAAGAAAGAAGAAAGAATGAAGAAAGAAAGAAGAAAGAAAGTAAGAAGAATGAAAGAAAGAAAGAAAAAAGGAAGAAAGAAGAGAGAAAGAAAGAAGAAAGAAAGAAAGAAGAAAGAAATAAAGAAGAAAGAGGAAAGAATGAAGAAAGAAAGAAGAAAGAAGAATGAAAGAAAGAAAGAAAATAGAAAGAAAGAATAAAGAAGAAAGAAAGAAGAAAGAAAGAAGAAAGAAAGAATGAAGAAGAAAGAAAGAAGAAATAGAGAAGAAAGAAAGAAGAAAGAAAGAAAGAAGAAAGAAAGAAGAAAGAAAGAAGAAAGAAAGAAGAAAGAACGAAGAAAGAAAGAAGAAAGAAAAAAGAAAGAAAGAATTAAGAAGAAAGAAGAAAGAAAGAAGAAAGAAAGAAGAAAGAAAGAAGGAAGAAAGAAAGAAAGAAAGTAGAAAGAAAGAAGAAATAAAGAAAGAAGAAAGAAAGAAGAAAGAAGTAAGAAAGAATGGAGAAAGAAAGAAGAAAGATGGAAGAAAGAGGTAACCAAGAAAGAAGAAAGAAAGAAAGAAAGAAGAAAGAACGAAGAAAGAAAGAAGAAATAAAAAAGAAAGAAAGAAGAAAGAAGAAAGAAGAAAGAAGAAAGAAGAAAGAAGAAAGAAGAAAGAAGAAAGAAGAAAGAAGAAAGAAAGAAGAAAGAAAGAATAAAGAAGAAAGAAAGAAGAAAGATAAAAGAAAGAAAAAAGAAAGAATCAAGAAAAAAGAAAGAAAGAAGAAAGAAGAAAGAAAGAAGAAAGAAAGAAAGAAGAAAGAAAGAAGAAAGAAAGAAGAGAGAAAGAAGAATGAAAGAATAAAGAAAGAAGAAAGAAAGAAGTTAGAAAGAAGAGAGAAATAAGTAAGCAAGAAGTAAGAAAGAAGTAAGAAAGAAGTAAGAAAGAAGTAAGAAAGAAAGAAGAAAGAAAGAAGAAAGAAAGAAGAAAGAAGTAAGAAAGAAAGAAGAAAGAAAGAAGAAAGAAAGAAAATAGAAAGAAAGAATAAAGAAGAAAGAAAGAAGAAAGAAAGAAGAAAGAAAGAAGAAAGAAAGAAGAAAGAAAGAAGAAAGAAAGAAGAAAGAAAGAATAAAGAAGAAAGAAAGAAGAAAGAAAGAAAGAATAAAGAAGAAAGACAGAAAAAAGAAAGAAAGAAGAAAGAAAGAAAGAAGAAAGAAAGAATGAAGAAAGAAAGTAGAAGGAAAGAATAAAGAAGAAAGAAAGAAGAAAGAAAGAAGAAAGAAAGAAGAAAGAAGAAAGATGATAGAAGAAAGAATAAAGAAGAAAGAAGAAAGAAGAAAGAAGTAAGAAAGAAAGAAGAAAGAAAGAAGAAAGAAAGAAAAAAGAAAGAAGAAAGAAAGAAGAAAGATAGAAGAAAGAACTAAGAAACAAAAAAGAAAGAAGGAAGAAAGAAAGAAGAAAGAAAGAAGAAGGAAGAAGAAAGAAAGAAGAAAGAAAGAAAGAAGAAAGAAAGGAGTAAGAAAGTAGGAAGAAAGAAAGAAGAAAGAAAGAAAGAAGAAAGAAGTAAGAAATAAGTAAGAAATAAGTAAGAAAGGAGTAAGAAAGGAGTAAGAAAGAAGTAAGAAAGAAGTATAGAAAGAAGTAAGAAAGAAGTAAGAAAGAAAGAAGAAAGAAAGAAGAAAGAAAGAAGAAAGATAGAAGAAAGAAGAACGAAAGAAAGAAGAAAGAATGAAGAAAGAAAGAAAGAAGAAAGAAAGAAGGAAGAAAGAATAAAGAAAGAAGTTAGAAAGAAGAAAGAAAGAAGTTAGAAAGAAGTAAGAAAGAAGTAAGAAAGAAGTAAGAAAGAAGTAAGAAAGAAAGAAGAATGATAGAAGAAAGAAGTAAGAAAGAAAGAATAAAGAAAGAAGAAAGAAAGAAAGAAGAAAGAAGAAAGAAAAAGAAAGAAGTAAGAAAGAAAGAAGAAAGAAAGAATAAAGAAGAAAGAAAGAAGAAAGAAGTAAGAAAGAAGAAAGAAGAAAGAAGAAAGAAGAAAGAAGAAAGAAGAAAGAAGAAAGAAAGAAGAAAGATAGAAGAAAGAAGTAAGAAAGAAAGGAGAGAGAAAGAAGAAAGAAAGAAGAAAGATAGAAGAAAGAAGTAAGAAAGAAATAAGAAAGAAAGAAAGAAGAAAGAGAGAAGAAAGAAAAAAGAAAGAAAGAAGAAAGAAGAAGAAAGTAAGAAGAAAGAAAGAAAGAAGAAAGAAATAAGAAAGAAGAAAGAAGAAAGAAGAAAGAAAGAAGAAAGAAAGAAGAAAGAAAGAATGAAGAAGAAAGAAAGAAGAAAGAAAGAAGAAAGAAGAAAGAAAGAAGAAAGAAAGAAGAAAGATAGAAGAAAGAAGAAAGAAAGAAGAAAGAAAGAAGAAAGAAAGAAAGAAAAAAGGAGAAAGAAAAAGAAAGAAAGAAAGAAGAAAGAAATAAAGAAGAAATAAAGAAAGAAGAAAGATAGAAGAAGGAAGTAAGAAACAAAGAAGAAAGAAGGAAGAAAGAAGGAAGAAAGAAAGAAGAAAGAAAGAAGAAAGGAAGAAGAAAGAAAGAAAAAGAAAGAAAGAAGAAAGAAAGGAGTAAGAAAGTAGGAAGAAAGAAAGAAGAAAGAAAGAAAGAAGAAAGAAGTAAGAAATAGGTAAGAAAGTAGTAAGAAAGGAGTAAGAAAGAAGTAAGAAAGAAGTATAGAAAGAAATAAGAAAGAAGTAAGAAAGAAAGAAGAAAGAAAGAAGAAAGAAAGAAGAAAGAAAGAAGTAATAAAGAAGTAAGAAAGAAAGAAGAATGATAGAAGAAAGAAGTAAGAAGAAAGAAGAAAGAAAGAAGAAAGAAAGAAGTAAGAAAGTAGGAAGAAAGTAGGAAGAAAGTAGGAAGAAAGAAAGAAGAAATAAACAAAGAAGAAATAAAGGACGAAGAAAGAAAGAAGAAAGAAGAAAGAAAAAGAAAGTAAGAAGGAAGAAAGAATAAAGAAGAAAGAAAGAAGAAAGAAAGAAGAAAGAAAGATGAAAGAAATAATAAAGAAGAAAGAAAGAAGAAAGAAAGAAGTAAGAAAAAGAAAAAATAAAGAAGAAAGAAGAAAAAAAGAAGAAAGAAAAAGAAAGAAACAAGAAGAAAGAAAGAAGAAATAAAGACGAAACAAAGAAAGAAGAAAGAAAGAAAAAGAAATAAGAAAGAAGAAAGAAGAAAGAAGAAAGAAGAAAGAAGAAAGAAGAAAGAAAGAAGAAAGAAAAAGAAAGAAACAAGGAAGAAAGAAACAAGAAACAAAGAAAGAAGAAAGAAAGAAGAAAGAAGAAAGAAAGAAGAAAGCAAAAGAAAGAAACAAAGAAGAAAGAAAGAAGAAAGAAAGAAGAAAGAAAGAAGAAAAAAACAAGAAAGAAAGAAGAAAGAAAGAAGAAAGAAGGAAGAAAGAAGAAAGAGAGAAGAAAGAAAGAAAGAAGAAAGAAAGAATAAAGAAGAAAGAAAGGAGAAAGAAAGAAGAAAGAAAGAAAGAAGAAAGAAAGAAGAAAGAAAGAAGTAAGAAAGTAGGAAGAAAGTAGGAAGAAAGTAGGAAGAAAGAAATTAGAAATAAACAAAGAAGAAATAAAGGACGAAGAAAGAAAGAAGAAAGAAGAAAGAAAAAGAAAGTAAGAAGGAAGAAAGAAAGAAGAAAGAAAGAAAGAAGATAGAAGGAAGAAGAAAGAAGAAAGAAGAAAGAAGAAAGAAAGAAGAAAGAAAGAAAGAAGAAAGAAAGAAGATAGAAGAAAGAAAGGAGAAAGAAAGAAGAAAGATAGAAGAAAGAATAAAGAAAGAAGCAAGAAAAAAGAAAGAAAGAAGAAAGAAGAAAGAAAGAAGAAAGAAAGAAGATAGAAGAAAGAAAGAAGAAAGAAAGGAGAAAGAAAGAATAAGAAGAAAGAAAGAAGAAAGATAGAAGAAAGAATAAAGAAAGAAGCAAGAAAAAAGAAAGAAAGAAGAAAGAAGAAAGAAAGAAGAAAGAAAGAAAGAAGAAAGAAAGAACAAAGAAAGAAGAAAGAAAGAACAAAGAAAGAAGAAAGCAAGAAAGAAGAAAGAAAGAAGAAAGAAAGAAGAAAGAAAGAAGAAAGAAAGAAAGAAGAAAGAAAGAACAAAGAAAGAAGAAAGAAAGAACAAAGAAAGAAGAAAGCAAGAAAGAAGAAAGAAAGAAGAAAGAAAGAAGAAAGAAAGAAGAAAGAAAGAAGAAAGTAAGAAGAAAGAAAGAAGAAAGAAAGAAGAAAGAAAGAAGTTAGAAAGACGAGAGAAAGAAGTAAGAAAGAAGAAAGAAAGAATTAGAGAAGAAAGAAAGAAAGAAGTAAGAAAGAAGTAAGAAAGAAGTAAGAAAGAAGTAAGAAAGAAAGAAAGAAGAAAGAAAGAAGAAAGAAAGAAGAAAGAAAGAAAGAAAGAAGAAAGAAAGAAGAAAGAAAGAAAGAAAGAAAGAAGAAAGAAAGAAGAAAGAAAGAAAGAAGAAAGAAAGAAAGAAAGAAAGAAGAAAGAAAGAAAGAAAGAAGAAAGAAAGAAAGAAGAAATAAAGAAAAAATAAGAAAGAATGAAGAAAGAAAGAAGAAAGAAAGAAAGAAGAAAGAAAGAAGAAATAAAGAAAGAAGAAAGAAAGAAAGAAGAAAGAAAGAAGAAAGAAAGAATGAAATAAAGAAGAAAGAAAGAAAGAAGAAAGAAAGAAGAAAGAAAGAAAGAAGAAAGAAAGAATATAGAAAGAAAGAAGAAAGAAGGAAGAACGAAGAAAGAAAGAAATAAGAAAGAATTAAGAAAAATTAAGAAAGGATTAAGAAAGAAAGAAGAAAGTAAGAAGAAAGATAGAAGAAAGAAAAAAAGAAGAAAGAAAGAAGAAAGAAAGAAAGAAAGAAGAAAGAAGGAAGAAAGAAAGAAGTAAGAAAGAAGAAAGAAAAAGAAAGAAGAAAGAAAGAAAGAAGAAAGAAAGAAGAAAGAACGAAAGAAGAAAGAAAGGAGTAAGAATGTAGGAAGAAAGAAAGAGGAAAGAAAGAAAGAAGAAAGAAGTAAGAAATAGGTAAGAAAGAAGTAAGAAAGAAGTATAGAAAGAAGTAAGAAAGAAGTAAGATAGAAAGAAGAAAGAAAGAAGAAAGAAAGAAAAAAGATAGAAGAAAGAAGAAAGAAAGAAAGAAGAAAGAAAGAAGAAAGAAAGAAAGAAGAAAGAAATAACAAAGAAAGAAGGAAGAAGAAAGAAAGAAAGAAGAAAGAAAGAAGAAAGAAAGAAGAAAGAAAGAAGAAAGAAAGAAGTAGGAAAGAAGAAAGAAAGAAGTTAGAAAGAAGTAAGAAAGAAGTAAGAAAGAAGTAAGAAAGAAAGAAGAATGATAGAAGAAAGAAGTAAGAAAGAAAGAATAAAGAAAGAAGAAAGAAAGAAAGAAGAAAGAAAGAAGAAAGAAAGAAGAAAGAAAGAAGAAAGAAGTAAGAAAGAAAAAAGAAAGAAAGAAGAAAGAAGAAAGAAAGAAGAAAGAAAGAAAACAGAAAGAAAGAATAGAGAAGAAAGAAAGAAGAAAGAAAGAAGAAAGAAAGAAGAAAGAAAGAAAGAAGGAAGAAAGAAGAAAGAAAGAAGAAAGAAGATAGAAGAAAGAAGAAAGAAGAAAGAAGAAAGAAAGAAGAAAGAAAAAGAAGAAAGAAAGAAAGAAGAAAGAAAAAGAAAGAAAGAAAGAAGAAAGAAAAAGAAAGAAAGAAAGAAGAAAGAAAGAAGAAAGAAATCAGAAAGAAAGAAAGAAGAAAGAAAGAAGTAAGAAAGCAGGAAGAAAGAAAGAAGAAAGAATGGAAGAAGAAAGAAAGAAGAAAGAAGGAAGTAAGAAAGAAGAAAGAAAGAAGAAAGAAAGAAGAAAGAAAGAAAGAAGGAAGAAAGAAAGAAGAAAGAAGAAAGAAGAAAGAAGAAAGAAGAAAGAAGAAAGAAGAAAGAAGAAAGAAGAAAGAAAGAAGAAAGATAGAAGAAAGAAGTAAGAAAGAAGTAAGAAAGAAAGGAGAAAGAAAGAAGAAAGAAAGAAGAAAGATAGAAGAAAGAAGTAACAAAGAAATAAGAAAGAAAGAAAGAAGAAAGAGAGAAGAAAGAAAAAAGAAAGAAAGAAGAAATAAGAAGAAAGAAAGAAGAAAGAAAGAAAGAAGAAAGAAAGAAATAAGAAAGAAAGAAGAAAGAAAGAAGAAAGAAAGAAGGAAGAAAGAAGGAAGAAAGAAAGAAGAAAGAAAGAATGAAGAAGGAAGAAAGAAGAAAGAAAGAATAAAGAAGAAAGAAAGAAGAAAGAAACAAGAAAGATAGAAGAAAGAAGAAAGAAAAAAGGAGAAAGAAAGAGAAAGAAGAAAAAGAAAGAAAGAAAGAAGAAAGAAAGAAAGAAGAAAGAAAGAAGAAAGATAGAAGAAAGAAGTAAGAAACAAAGAAGAAAGAAGTAAGAAAGAAAGAAGAAAGAAAGAAGAAAGAAAGGAGTAAGAATGTAGGAAGAAAGTAAGAGGAAAGAAAGAAAGAAGAAAGAAGTAAGTAATAAGTAAGAAATAAGTAAGAAAGGAGTAAGAAAGGAGTAAGAAAGAAGTAAGAAAGAAGTATAGAAAGAAGTAAGAAAGAAGTAAGATAGAAAGAAGAAAGAAGAAAGAAAGAAAGAAGAAAGAAAGAAGAAAGAAAGAAAGAAGAAAGAAATAATAAATAAAGAAGAAAGAAGAAAGAAAGAAAGAAGAAAGAAAGAAGAAAGAAAGAAGTTAGAAAGAAGAGAGAAAGAAGTTAGAAAGAAGTAAGAAAGAAGTAAGAAAGAAGTAAGAAAAAGTAAGAAAGAAAGAAGAAAGATAGAAGAAAGAAGTAAGAAAGAAAGAAAGAAAATAGAAAGAAAGAATAAAGAAGAAAGAAAGAAGAAAGAAAGAAGAAAGAAAGAAGAAAGAAAGAAGAAAGAAAGAAAGAATAAAGAAGAAAGACAGAAGAAAGAAAGAAGAAAGAAAGAAAGAAGAAAGAAAGAATAAAGAAAGAAGAAGAAGGAAAGAATAAAGAAGAAAGAAAGAAGAAAGAAAGAAGAAAGAAGGAAGAAAGAAGGAAGAAAGAAGAAAGGAAAAAGAAAGAAGAAAGAAAGATGAAAGAAAGAAAGATGAAAGAAAGAAAGATGAAAGAAAGAAAGAAGAAAGAAGGAAGAAAGAAGGAAGAAATTAGGAAGAAAGAAGAAAGAAAGAAGAAAGAAAGAAGAAAGAAAGAAGAAAGAATGAATAAGGAAGAAAGAAAGAAGAAAGATTGAAGAAAGAATAAAGAAAGAAGCAAGAAAAAAGAAAGAAAGAAGAAAGAAGAAAGAAAATAGAAAGAAAGAAAGAAGAAAGGAGGAAGAAAGAAAGAATAAAGAAATAAAGAAGAAAGAAAGAAGAAAGAAAGAAGAAAGAAAGAAGAAAGAAGAAAGAAAGAAGAAAGAAGAAAGAAAGAAGAAAGAAAAAATAAAAAAAGAAGAAAGAAAGAAGTTAGAAAGAAGAGACAAAGAAGTTAGAAAGAAGAAAGAAAGAAGTAAGAAAGAAGTAAGAAAGAAGTAAGAAAGAAAGAAGAAAGAAAGAAGAAAGATAGAAGAAAGAAGTAAGAAAGAAAAGAAAGAAAGAAGAAAGAAAGAAGAAAGAAAGCAGAAAGAAAGAAGAAAGAAGTAAGACAGAAAGAAGAAAGAAAGAAGAAAGAAAGAAGAAAGAAAGAAAGAAGAAAGAAAGAAGAAAGAATGAATAAAGAAGAAAGAAAGAAGAAAGAAAGAAAGAATAAAGAAGAAAGACAGAAGAAAGAAAGAAAGAAGAAAGAAAGAAAGAAAGAAGAAAGAAAGAACAAAGAAAGAAAGAAGAAGGAAAGAATAAAGAAGAAAGAAAGAAGAAAGAAAGAAGAAAGAATAAAAGAAAGAAGAAAGAATAAAGAAGAAAGAAGTAAGAAAGAAAGAAAGAAGAAAGAAAGAAGAAAGAAAGAAAAAAGAAAGAAAGAAGAAAGAAAGAAAGAATAAAGAAAGAATAAAGAAGAAAGAAAGAAGAAAGAAAGAAGAAAGAAAGAATGAAGAAGAAAGAAAGAAGAAAGAAAGAAGAAAGAAGGAAAGAAGAAAGAAAAAATAAAGAAGAAAGAAGAAAGAAAGAAGTAAGAAAGAATTAAGAAAAAATTAAGAAAGGAGTAAGAAAGAAAGAAGAAAGAAAGAAGAAGGAAAGAAGAAAGAAAGAAAGAAGAAAGAAAGAAGAAAGAAAGAAAAAGAAAGAAAGAAGAAAGAAGGAAGTAAGAAGGAAGAAAGAAGAAAGAAAGTAGAATGAAAGAAGAAAGAAAGAAGAAAGAAAGAAAAAAGAAAGAAAAAGAAGAAAGAAAGAAGAAAGAAAGAAGAAAGAAAGAAGAAAGAAAGAAAGAAAGAAAGAAGAAAGAAAGAAGAAAGAAAGAAAGAAGAAAGAAAGAAAGAAAGAAGAAAGAAAGAAAGAAAGAAGAAAGAAAGAAAGAAGAAATAAAGAAAAAATAAGAAAGAATGAAGAAAGAAAGAAGAAAGAAAGAAAGAAGAAAGAAAGAAGAAATAAAGAAAGAAGAAAGAAAGAAAGAAGAAAGAAAGAAGAAAGAAAGAAAGAATGAAATAAAGAAGAAAGAAAAAGAAGAAAGAAAGAATATAGAAAGAAAGAAGAAAGAAGGAAGAACGAAGAAAGAAAGAAATAAGAAAGAATTAAGAAAAAATTAAGAAAGGATTAAGAAAGAAAGAAGAAAGTAAGAAGAAAGATAGAAGAAAGAAAAAAGAAGAAAGAAAGAAGAAAGAAAGAAAGAAAGAAGAAAGAATGAAGAAAGAAAGAAGTAAGAAAGAAGAAAGAAAAAGAAAGAAGAAAGAAAGAAAGAAGAAAGAAAGAAGAAAGAACGAAAGAAGAAAGAAAGGAGTAAGAATGTAGGAAGAAAGAAAGAGGAAAGAAAGAAAGAAGAAAGAAGTAAGAAATAAGTAAGAAAGAAGTAAGAAAGAAGTATAGAAAGAAGTAAGAAAGAAGTAAGATAGAAAGAAGAAAGAAAGAAGAAAGAAAGAAAAAAGATAGAAGAAAGAAGAAAGAAAGAAAGAAGAAAGAAAGAAGAAAGAAAGAAGAAAGAAATAACAAAGAAAGACGGAAGAAGAAAGAAAGAAAGAAGAAAGAAAGAAGAAAGAAAGAAGAAAGAAAGAAGAAAGAAAGAAGTAGGAAAGAAGAAAGAAAGAAGTTAGAAAGAAGTAAGAAAGAAGTAAGAAAGAAGTAAGAAAGAAAGAAGAATGATAGAAGAAAGAAGTAAGAAAGAAAGAATAAAGAAAGAAGAAAGAAAGAAAGAAGAAAGAAAGAAGAAAGAAAGAAGAAAGAAAGAAGAAAGAAGTAAGAAAGAAAAAAGAAAGAAAGAAGAAAGAAGAAAGAAAGAAGTAAGAAAGAAGTAAGAAAGAAAGGAGAAAGAAAGAAGAAAGAAAGAAGAAAGATAGAAGAAAGAAGTAAGAAAGAAGTAAGAAAGAAAGGAGAAAGAAAGAAGAAAGAAAGAAGAAAGATAGAAGAAAGAAGTAACAAAGAAATAAGAAAGAAAGAAAGAAGAAAGAGAGAAGAAAGAAAAAAGAAAGAAAGAAGAAATAAGAAGAAAGAAAGAAGAAAGAAAGAAAGAAGAAAGAAAGAAATAAGAAAGAAAGAAGAAAGAAAGAAGAAAGAAAGAAGGAAGAAAGAAAGAAGAAAGAAAGAATGAAGAAGGAAGAAAGAAGAAAGAAAGAATAAAGAAGAAAGAAAGAAGAAAGAAAGAAGAAAGATAGAAGAAAGAAGAAAGAAAAAAGGAGAAAGAAAGAGAAAGAAAGAAAAAAGAAAGAAAGAAAGAAGAAAGAAAGAAAGAAGAAAGAAAGAAGAAAGATAGAAGAAAGAAGTAAGAAACAAAGAAGAAAGAAGTAAGAAAGAAAGAAGAAAGAAAGAAGAAAGAAAGGAGTAAGAATGTAGGAAGAAAGTAAGAGGAAAGAAAGAAAGAAGAAAGAAGTAAGTAATAAGTAAGAAATAAGTAAGAAAGGAGTAAGAAAGGAGTAAGAAAGAAGTAAGAAAGAAGTATAGAAAGAAGTAAGAAAGAAGTAAGATAGAAAGAAGAAAGAAAGAAGAAAGAAAGAAGAAAGATAGAAGAAAGAAGAAAGAAAGAAAGAAGAAAGAAAGAAGAAAGAAAGAAAGAAGAAAGAAATAATAAAGAAAGAAGAAAGAAGAAAGAAAGAAAGAAGAAAGAAAGAAGAAAGAAAGAAGTTAGAAAGAAGAGAGAAAGAAGTTAGAAAGAAGTAAGAAAGAAGTAAGAAAGAAGTAAGAAAAGTAAGAAAGAAAGAAGAAAGATAGAAGAAAGAAGTAAGAAAGAAAGAAAGAAAATAGAAAGAAAGAATAAAGAAGAAAGAAAGAAGAAAGAAAGAAGAAAGAAAGAAGAAAGAAAGAAGAAAGAAAGAAAGAATAAAGAAGAAAGACAGAAGAAAGAAAGAAGAAAGAAAGAAAGAAGAAAGAAAGAATAAAGAAAGAAGAAGAAGGAAAGAATAAAGAAGAAAGAAAGAAGAAAGAAAGAAGAAAGAAGGAAGAAAGAAGGAAGAAAGAAGAAAGGAAAAAGAAAGAAGAAAGAAAGATGAAAGAAAGAAAGATGAAAGAAAGAAAGATGAAAGAAAGAAACAAGAAAGAAGGAAGAAAGAAGGAAGAAATTAGGAAGAAAGAAGAAAGAAAGAAGAAAGAAAGAAGAAAGAAAGAATGAATAAGGAAGAAAGAAAGAAGAAAGATTGAAGAAAGAATAAAGAAAGAAGCAAGAAAAAGAAAGAAAGAAAGAAGAAAGAAGAAAGAAAGTAGAAAGAAAGAAAGAAGAAAGGAGGAAGAAAGAAAGAATAAAGAAATAAAGAAGAAAGAAAGAAGAAAGAAAGAAGAAAGATAGAAGAAAGAAGTAAGAAAGAAAGAAAGAAAATAGAAAGAAAGAATAAAGAAGAAAGAAAGAAGAAAGAAAGAAGAAAGAAAGAAGAAAGAAAGAAGAAAGAAAGAAAGAATAAAGAAGAAAGACAGAAGAAAGAAAGAAGAAAGAAAGAAAGAAGAAAGAAAGAATAAAGAAAGAAGAAGAAGGAAAGAATAAAGAAGAAAGAAAGAAGAAAGAAAGAAGAAAGAAGGAAGAAAGAAGGAAGAAAGAAGAAAGGAAAAGAAAGAAGAAAGAAAGATGAAAGAAAGAAAGATGAAAGAAAGAAAGATGAAAGAAAGAAAGAAGAAAGAAGGAAGAAAGAAGGAAGAAATTAGGAAGAAAGAAGAAAGAAAGAAGAAAGAAAGAAGAAAGAAAGAATGAATAAGGAAGAAAGAAAGAAGAAAGATTGAAGAAAGAATAAAGAAAGAAGCAAGAAAAAAGAAAGAAAGAAGAAAGAAGAAAGAAAGTAGAAAGAAAGAAAGAAGGAAGGAGGAAGAAAGAAAGAATAAAGAAATAAAGAAGAAAGAAAGAAGAAAGAAAGAAGAAAGAAAGAAGAAAGAAGAAAGAAAGAAGAAAGAAGAAAGAAAGAAGAAAGAAAAAATAAAAAAAGAAGAAAGAAAGAAGTTAGAAAGAAGAGAGAAAGAAGTTAGAAAGAAGAAAGAAAGAAGTAAGAAAGAAGTAAGAAAGAAGTAAGAAAGAAAGAAGAAAGAAAGAAGAAAGAAGAAAGAAGTAAGAAAGAAAAGAAAGAAAGAAGAAAGAAAGAAGAAAGAAAGCAGAAAGAAAGAAGAAAGAAGTAAGACAGAAAGAAGAAAGAAAGAAGAAAGAAAGAAGAAAGAAAGAAAGAAGAAAGAAAGAAGAAAGAATGAATAAAGAAGAAAGAAAGAAGAAAGAAAGAAAGAATAAAGAAGAAAGACAGAAGAAAGAAAGAAAGAAGAAAGAAAGAAAGAAAGAAGAAAGAAAGAACAAAGAAAGAAAGAAGAAGGAAAGAATAAAGAAGAAAGAAAGAAGAAAGAATAAAAGAAAGAAGAAAGAA
Source organism: Columba livia (assembly GCF_036013475.1). Classification (NCBI taxonomy): domain Eukaryota; kingdom Metazoa; phylum Chordata; class Aves; order Columbiformes; family Columbidae; genus Columba; species Columba livia. The sequence continues at coordinate 50,415 of NW_027043555.1, read as the reverse complement.
TAAAGAAGAAAGAAGAAAGAAAGAAAGAAAGAAGAAAGAAAGAAGAAAGAAAGAAAAAAGAAAGAAAGAAGAAAGAAAGAAAGAATAAAGAAAGAATAAAGAAGAAAGAAAGAAGAAAGAAAGAAGAAAGAAAGAAAGAAGGAAGAAAGAAAGAAGAAAGAAAGAAGAAAGAAGGAAAGAAGAAAGAAAAATAAAGAAGAAAGAAAGAAGAAAGAAAGAAGTAAGAAAGAATTAAGAAAAATTAAGAAAGGAGTAAGAAAGAAAGAAGAAAGAAAGAAGAAGGAAAGAAGAAAGAAAGAAAGAAGAAAGAAAGAAGAAAGAAAGAAAAAGAAAGAAAGAAGAAAGAAGGAAGTAAGAAGGAAGAAAGAAGAAAGAAAGTAGAATGAAAGAAGAAAGAAAGAAGAAAGAAAGAAAGAAGAAAGAAAAAGAAGAAAGAAAGAAGAAAGAAAGAAAGAAGAAAGAAAGAAGAAAGAAAGAAGAAAGAAAGAAGAAAGAAAGAAGAAAGAAATAAAGTAAGAAAGAAAGAAAGAAGAAAGAAAGAATAAAGAAAGAAGAAAGAAAGAAGAAAGTAAGAAAGAAAGAAGAAAGAAGAAAGAAGAAAGAAGAAAGAAAGAAGTAAGAAAGAAGAAAGAAAGAAAGGAGAAAGAAAGAAGAAGAAAGAAGAAGAAAGAAAGAAGAAAGAAGGAAGAAAGAAGAAAGAAAGAAGAAAGAAAAAGAAAGAAAGAAAGAAGAAAGAAGAAAGAAGGAAGAAAGAAGAAAGAAAGAAGTAAGAATGAATGAAGAAAAAATTAAGAAATGAGTAAGAAAGAAAGAAGAAAGAAAGAAGAAAGAAAGAAGAAAGAAAAAGAAGAAAGAAAGAAGAAATAAAGAAGAAAGAAAGAAGAAAGAAAGAAAAAAGAAGAAAGAAAAAGAAAGAAAGAAGAAAGAAAGAAGAAAGAAAAAGAAAGAAGAAAGAAAGAAAGAAGAAAGAAAGAAAGAAGAAAGAAGGAAGAAAAAAAGAAGAAAGAGGAAAGAAAGAAGAAAGAAAGAAGAAAGAAATAAGAAAGAGGAAAGAAAGAAGAAAGAAAGAAGTAAGAAAGAAGAAAGAAGAAAGAAAAAGTAAGAAAAAAAAAGAAAGAAGGAAGAAAGAAAGAAGAAAGAGGAAAGAAAGAAGAAAGAAATAAGAAAGAAAGAAGAAAGAGGAAAGAAAGTAGAAAGAAAGAAGAAAGAAAGAAGAAAGAAAGAAGAAACAAGAAAGAAAAAAGAAAGAAAGAAGAAAGAGGAAAGAAAGAAGAAAGAAAGAAGAAAGAGGAAAGAAAGAAAGAAGAAAGAAAGAAGAAAGAAAAAGAAAGAAGAAGAAAGAAGAAAGATAAAGAAAGAAGAAAGAAAGAAGAAAGAAAGAAGTAAGAAAGAAAGAAGAAAGAAAGAAGAAAGAAAGAAAGAAGAAAGAAGAAAGAAAGAAGAAAGAAAGAAGAAAGAAAGAAAGAAGAAAGAAGGAAGAAAGAAAGAAGTAAGAAAGATTTAAGAAAAAATTAAGAAAGGTGTAAGAAAAAGGAAGAAAGAAAGAAGAAAGAAAGAAGAAAGAGAGAAGAAGAAAGAAAGAAGATAGAAAGAAGAAAGAAGAAGAAAGAAAGAAGAAAGACAGAAAGAAGAAAGAAGGAAGAAAGAAGAAAGAACGAAGTAAGAAAGAATTAAGCAAAAATTAAGAAAGGAGTAAGAAAGAAAGAAGAAAGAAAGAAGAAAGAAGTAAGAAAGAAAGAAGAAAGACAGAAGAAAGAAAAAGAATGAAACAAAGAAGAAAGAAGGAAGAAAGAAAGAAGAAAGAAAGAAGAAAGAAAGAAAGTAAGAAAGAAAGAAGAAAGAAAGAAGAAAGAAAGAAGAAAGAAAGAAGAAAGAAACAAGAAAGAAAGAAGAAAGAAAGAAAGAAGAAAGAAGGAAGAAAGAAGAAAGAAAGAATTAAGAAAGAATTAAGAAAAAATGAAGAAAGGAGTAAGAAAGAAAGAAGAAAGAAAGAAGAAAGAAGAAAGAAGAAAGAAGAAAGAAAGAAGAAAGAAAAAGAACGAAACAAAGAAGAAAGAAGGAAGAAAGAAAGAAGAAAGAAAGAAGAAAGAAAGAAAGTAAGAAAGAAAGAAGAAAGAAAGAAGAAAGAAAGAAGAAAGAAAGAAGAAAGAAACAATAAAGAAAGAAGAAAGAAAGAAAGAAAGAAGAAAGAAGGAAGAAAGAAGAAAGAAAGAAGTAAGAAAGAATTAAGAAAAAATTAAGAAAGGAGTAAGAAAAAAGAAGAAAGAAAGAAGAAAGTAGAAGAAAGAAAGAAAGAAGAAAGAAAGAAGATAGAAAGAAGAAAGAAAGAAGAAAGAAAGAAGAAATAAAGAAGAAGAAAGAAGGAAGAAAGAAGAAAGAAAGAAGTAAGAAAGAATTAAGAAAAAATGAAGAAAGGAGTAAGAAAGAAGGAAGAAAGAAAGAAGAAAGAAGTAAGAAGAAAGAAGAAAGACAGAAGAAAGAAGTAAGAAAGAAAGAAGAAAGAAAGAAGAAAGGAAGAAGAAATAAAGACGAAAGAAGGAAGAAAGAAGAAAGAAGAAGTAAGAAAGTATTAAGAAAAAAGAGAAAGGAGTAAGAAAGAAAGAAGAAAGATAGAAGAAAGAATAAAGAAAGAAGCAAGAAAAAAGAAAGAAAGAAGAAAGAAGAAAGAAAGAAGAAAGAAAGAGAGAAGAAAGAAAGAAGAAAGAAAGAAGAAAGAAGAAAGAAGAAAGAAGAAAGAAGAAAGAAAGAAGAAAGAAGAAGAAAGTATGAAGAAAGAAAGAAGAAATAAAGAAGAAAGAAAGAAGAAAGAAAGAAGAAAGAAGGAAGGAAGAAAGAAGTTAGAAAGAAGAGAGGAAGAAGTTAGAAAGAAGTAAGAAAGAAGTAAGAAAGAAGTAAGAAAGAAGTAAGAAAGAAAGAGGAAAGAAAGAAGAAAGACAGAAGAAAGAAGTAAGAAAGAAAGAAGAAAGAAAGAAGAAAGAAAGAAAGAAGAAAGAAAGAAGAAAGAAAGAAGAAAGAAGTAAGAAAGAAAGAAGAAAGAAAGAAGAAAGAAAGAAGAAAGAAAGAAGAAAGAAAGAAAGAAGAAAGAAAGAAGAAAGAAAGAAAGAAGAACGAAGAAAGATGAAAGAAGAAAGAAAAAAGAAAGAAGAAAGATAGAAGAAAGAAGTAAGAAAGAAAGGAGAAAGAAAGAAGAAAGAAAGAAGAAAGATAGAAGAAAGAAGTAAGAAAGAAATAAGAAAGAAAGAAAGAAGAAAGAAAGAAGAAAGAAAGAAGAAAGAAGGAAGAAAGAAAGAAAGTAGAAAGAAAGAAGAAAGAAGAAAGAAAGAAGAAAAAAGGAGAAAGAAAAAGAAAGAAAGAAGAAAGAAAGAAAGAAGTAAGAAAGAAGTAAGAAAGAAGAAAGATAGAAGAAAGAAGTAAGAAACAAAGAAGAAAGAAGGAAGAAAGAAAGGAGAAAGAAAGAAGAAAGGAAGAAGAAAGAAAGAAGAAAGAAAGAAAGAAGAAAGAAAGGAGTAAGAAAGTAGGAAGACAGAAAGAAGAAAGAAAGAAAGAAGAAAGAATTAAGAAATAAGTAAGAAAGAAGTAAGAAAGGAGTAAGAAAGGAGTAAGAAAGAAGTAAGAAAGAAGTATAGAAAGAAGTAAGGAAGAAGTAAGAAAGAAAGAAGAAAGAAAGAAGAAGAAAGAAAGAAAGAAGAAAGAAAGAAGAAAGAAAGAAAGAAGAAAGAAATAATAAAGAAAGAAGAAAGAAGAAAGAAAGAAAGAAGAAATAAAGAAGAAATAAAGAAGAAAGAAAGAAGAAAGAAGTTAGAAAGAAGAAAGAAAGAAGTTAGAAAGAAGTAAGAAAGAAGAAAGAAGTAAGAAAGAAGTAAGAAAGAAAGAAGAGTGATAGAAGAAAGAAGTAAGAAAGAAAGAATAAAGAAAGAAGAAAGAAAGAAAGAAGAAAGAAAGAAGAAAGAAAGAAGAAAGAAGTAAGAAAGAAAAAAGACAGAAAGAAGAAAGAAGAAAGAAGAAAGAAACAAAATAGAAAGAAAGAATAAAGAAGAAAGAAAGAAGAAAGAAAGAAGATAGAAAGAAGATAGAAATAAAGAAGAAAGAAAGAATAAAGAAAGAATAAAGAAGAAGAAAGAAGAAAGAAGGAATAGAGAAGAAAGAAAGAAGAAAGAAAGAATAAAGAAGAAAGAAGGAAGAACGAAAGAAGAAAGAAAGAAGAAAGAAAGAAAGAAGAAAGAAAGAAGTAAGAAAGTAGGAAGAAAGTAGGAAGAAAGTAGGAAGAAAGAAAGAAGAAAGAAAGAAAGAAGAAAGAAAGGACGAAGAAAGAAAGAAGAAAGAAGAAAGAAAAAAGAAAGAAAGAAGGAAGAAAGAAAGAAGAAAGAAAGAAGAAAGAAAGAATAAAGAAGAAAGAAAGAATAAAGAAGAAAGAAGGAAGAAAGAAAGAGGAAAGAAAGAGAGAATAAAGAAAGAATAAAGAAGAAAGAAAGAAGAAAGAAAGAAGTAAGAAAAAGAAAGAAATAAAGAAGAAAGAAGAAAGAAAGAAGAACGAAAAAGAAAGAAACAAAGAAGAAAGAAAGAAGAAAGAAAGAAGAAACAAAGAAAGAAGAAAGAAGAAGAAAGAAAGAAGAAAGAAGAAAGAAGAAAGAAAGAAGAAAGAAAAAGAAAGAAACAAGGAAGAAAGAAAGAAGAAAAAAAGAAAGAAGAAAGAAAGAAGAAAGAAGAAAGAAAGAAGAAAGAAAAAGAATGAAACAAAGAAGAAAGAAGGAAGAAAGAAAGAAGAAAGAAAGAAGAAAGAAAGAAAGTAAGAAAGAAAGAAGAAAGAAGAAAGAAAGAAGAAAGAAAGAAGAAAGAAACAAGAAAGAAAGAAGAAAGAAAGAAAGAAGAAAGAAGGAAGAAAGAAGAAAGAAAGAAGAAAGAATTAAGAAAAAATTAAGAAAGGAGTAAGAAAAAAAGAAGAAAGAAAGAAGAAAGAAAGAAGAAAGAAAGAAAGAAGAAAGAAAGAAGATAGAAAGAAGAAAGAAAGAAGAAAGAAAGAAGAAATAAAGAAGAAAGAAAGAAGAAAGAAGAAAGAAAGAAGTAAGAAAGTATTAAGAAAAAAAGAAGAAAGGAGTAAGAAAGAAAGAAGAAAGATAGAAGAAAGAATAAAGAAAGAAGCAAGAAAAAAGTAAGAAAGAAGAAAGAAAGAAGAAAGGAAGAAAGAAGATAGAAAGAAAGAAGAAAGAAAGAAGATAGAAAGAAGAAAGAAAGAAGAAAGAAAGAAGAAATAAAGAAGAAAGAAGGAAGAAAGAAGAAAGAAAGAAGTAAGAAAGTATTAAGAAAAAAAGATGAAAGGAGTAAGAAAGAAAGAAGAATGATAGAAGAAAGAATAAAGAAAGAAGCAAGAAAAAATAAAGAAAGAAGAAAGAAGAAAGAAAGAAGAAAGAAAGAGAGAAGAAAGAAAGAAGAAAGAAAGAAGAAAGAAAGAAAGAAGAAACAAAGAAGAAAGAAAGAACAAAGAATGAAGAAAGAAAGAAGAAAGAAAGAAGAAAGAAGAAGAAAGAAGGAAGAAAGAAAGAGGAAAGAAAGAAGAAAGACAGAAGAAAGAAGTAAGAAAGAAAGAAGAAAGAAAGAAGAAAGAAAGAAAGAAGAAAGAAAGAAGAAAGAAAGAAGAAAGAAGTAAGAAAGAAAGAAGAAAGAAAGAAGAAAGAAAGAAGAAAGAAAGAAGAAAGAAAGAAAGAAGAAAGAAAGAAGAAAGAAAGAATAAAGAAGAAATAAAGAAGAAAGAAAGAAAGAATAAAGTAGAAAGAGAGAAGAAAGAAAGAAGAAAGAAAGAATGAAGAAAGAAAGAATAAAGAAAGAAAGAAGAAGGAAAGAATAAAGAAGAAAGAAAGAAGAAAGAAAGAAGAAAGAAAGAAGAAAGAAGAAAGAAGAAAGAAGAAAGAAGAAAGAAGATAGAAGAAAGAAGAAAGAAAGAAAGAAAGAAGAAAGAAAGAAGAAAGAAAGAAAAAGAAAGAAAGAATAAAGAAATAAAGACGAAAGAAAGAATTATAAGAAAGAAAGAAGTAAGATAGTAGGAAGAAGGGAAGAAAGAAAGAAGAAAGAAAGAAAGAAGAAAGAAAGAAGAAAGAAGAAAGAAAGAAGAAAGAAAGAAGAAAGAAAGAAAGAAGAAAGAAAGAAGATAGAAAGAAGAAAGAAAGAAGAAAGAAAGAAGAAATAAAGAAGAAAGAAAGAAGACAGAAGAAAGAAAGAAGTAAGAAAGTATTAAGAAAAAAGAAGAAAGGAGTAAGAAAGAAAGAAGAATGATAGAAGAAAGCATAAAGAAAGAAGCAAGAAAAAAGAAAGAAAGAAGAAAGAAGAAAGAAAGAAGAAAGAAAGAGAGAAGAAAGAAAGAAGAAAGAAAGAAGAAAGAAAGAAAGAAGAAAGAAAGAAGAAAGAAAGAAGAAAGAAAGAAGAAAGAAGGAAGAAAGAATTTAGAAAGAAGAGAGGAAGAAGTTAGAAAGAAGTAAGAAAGAAGTAAGAAAGAAGTAAGAAAGAAGTAAGAAAGAAGTAAGAAAGAAGTAAGAAAGCAAGAAGAAGGAAAGAAGAAAGACAGAAGAAAGAAGTAAGAAAGAAAGAAGAAAGAAAGAAGAAAGAAAGAAGAAAGAAAGAAAGAAGAAAGAAAGAAGAAAGAAGTAAGAAAGAAAGAAGAACGAAAGAAGAAAGAAAGAAGAAAGAAAGAAGAAAAAAAGAAGAAAGAAAGAAGAAAGAAAGAATAAAGAAGAAAGAAAGAAGAAAGAAAGAAGAAAGATGTAAGAAAGAAAGAAGAAGAAGGAAGAAAGAAAGAAGAAAGAAGAAAGAATGAAGAAGAAAGAAGAAAGAAAGAAGAGAAATAAAGAAGAAAGAAAGAAAGAAGAAAGAAAGAAGAAAGAAAGAAGAAAGAAAGAAGAAAGAAAGAAGAAAGAAAGAAGAAAGAAGGAAGAAAGACGAAAGAAAGAAGAAAGAAAAGAAGAAAGAAAGAAGAAAGAAGGAAGAAAGAAAAGATAGAAAGAAGAATGAACGAAGAAAGAAAGAAGAAAGAAGAAAGAAGAAAGAAAGAAAAGAAGAAAGAAAGAAGAAATAAATAAGAAAGAAAGAAGAAAGAAAGAAAGAAAGAAAAAGAAGAAAGAAAAAGAAAGAAAGAAGAAAGAAAGAAGAAAGAAAGAAGAAAGAAGGAAGAAAGAGGAAAGAAAGAAGAAAGAAAGCAGAAAGAAAGAAGAAAGAAAGAAGAAAGAGGAAAGAAAGAAGAAAGAAAGAAGAAAGAAGAAGAAAGAAAGAAGAGAGAGGAAAGAAAGAAGAATGAAAGAAGAAAGAGGAAAGAAAGAAAGAAGAAAGAAAGAAGAAAGAAAAAGAAAGAAGAAAGAAAAAGAAAGAAGAATGAAAGAAGAAAGAAAGAAGAAAGAGAGAAAGAAGAAAGAAGGAAGAAAGAAAGAAGTAAGAAAGAATTAAGAAAAAATTAAGAAAGGAGTAAGAAAAAAATAAGAAAGAAAGAAGAAAGAAAGAAGAAAGAGAGAAAGAAGAAAGAAAGAAGATAGAAAGAAGAAAGAAAGAAGAAAGAAAGAAGAAACAAAGAAGAAAGACAGAAGGAAGAAAGAAGGAAAGATAGAAAGAAGGAAAGAAGAAAAAAAGAAAGAAAGAAGAAAGAAAGAAGAAAGAAAGAAGAAAGGAAGAAAGAAAGAAAGAAAGAAGAGAGAAAGAAGAAAGAATGAAGAAGAAAGAAGAAAGAAGAAAGAAGAAAGAAGAAGAAAGAAAGATAAGATAGAAGAGAAAGAAGAAGAAAGAAGAAGAAAAAAAGAAAGAAGGAAAGGAGTAAGAAAGAGGAAGAAAGAGAGAAAGAAAGAAAGAGAAAGAAGAAGAAAGAAGGAAAGAAAGACGAAAGAAAGAAGAAAGAAAGAAGAAAGAAGAAAGAAAGAAATAACGAAGAAAGAAATAAGAAAGAAAAAGAAAGAAAGAAGAAAGAAGAAAGAAGAAAGAAAGAAGAAAGAAAGAAGAAAGAAAGAGAAAGAAAAGAAGAAGAAAAGAAAAAAGAAAGAAGAATGAAAGAAGAAAGAAAGAAGAAAGAAGAAAGAAAGAAGAAAGAGAGAAAGAAGAAAGAAGGAAGAAAGAAAGAAGTAGAAAGAAGAAAGAAAGAAGAAAGAAGGAAGAAAGAAGAAAGAATGAAGTAAGAAAGAATTAAGAAAAAATTAAGAAAGGAGTAAGAAAGAAAGAAGAAAGAAAGAAAAAAGAAGAAATAAGAAAGAAAGAAGAAAGAAGAAAGAAAGAAAGAAGAAGAAGGAAGAAAGAAGAAAGAAGAAAGAAAGAAGTAAGAAAGAATTAAGAAAAAATAAGGAAGTAGTAAGAAAGAAAGAAGAAAGAAAGAAGAAAGAAGAAGAAATAAAGAAGAAAGAAAAAAAGAAAGAAGGAAAGAAGAAAGAAAGAAGAAAGAAAGAAGAAAGAAATAACGAAGAAAGAATAAGAAAGAAAAAAGAAAGAAAGAAGAAAGAAGAAATAAGAAAGAAGAAAGAAAGAAGAAAGAAAGAAGAAGAAAGAAGGAAGAAAGAAAGAAAGAAAGAAGAAAGAAAGAAGAAAGAAAGAAGAAAGAAAGAAGAAAGAAAGAAAGAGAAAGAAAGAAGAAAGATAGAAGAAAGAAGAAAGAAGAAGAAAGAAAGAAAGAAGAAAGAAAGAAGAAAGATAGAAGAAAAATGTAAGAAAGAAAGGAGAAAGAAAGAAGAAAGAAAGAAGAAAGATAGAAGAAAGAAGTAAGAAAGAAAGAAGAAAGAAAGAAAGAAGAAAGAAAGAACGAAGAAAGAATGAAGAAAGAAAAAAGAAAGAACGATAAAAAGAAGAAAGAAGAAAGAAAGAAGAAAGAAAGAATAAAGAAGAAAGAAAGAAGAAAGAAAGAAGAAAGAAGAAAGAAAGAAGAAAGAAAAAAGAACGAAAGAAGAAAGAAGAAAGAAGAAAGAAGAAAGAAGAAAGAAGAAAGAAGAAAGAAGAAAGAAGAAAGAAGAAAGAAGAAAGAAGAAAGAAAGAAAGAAGAAAGATAGAAGAAGAAGTAAGAAAGAAATGAGAAAGAAATAAGAGAGAAAGAAGCAAGATAGAAGAAAGAAGTAAGAAAGAAATAAGAAAGAAAGAAAGAAGAAAGAAAGAAGAAAGAAAAAAGAAAGAAAGAAGAAAGAAAGAAGAAAGAAAGAAGAGAGAAGAAAGAAGTAAGAAAGAAAGAAGAAAGAAAGAAATAAGAAAGAAAGAAGAAAGAAAGAAGAAAGAAGAAAGAAGAAAGAAGAAAGAAAGAAGAAAGAAAGAAGAGAGAAAGAAGAAAGAAAGAAGAAAGAAAGAAGAAAGAAAGAAAGAAGAAAGAAAGAAGAAAGAAGTAAGAAAGAAAGAAGAAAGAAAGAAGAAAGAAAGAAGAAGGAAAGAAAATAGAAAGAAAGAATAAAGAAGAAAGAAAGAAGAAAGAAAGAAGAAAGAAAGAAAGAAGAAAGAAAGAAGAAAGAAAGAATAAAGAAGAAAGAAAGAAAGAAGAAAGAAGAAAGATAGAAGAAAGAAAGAAGAAAGAAAGAAAGAAGAAAGAAAGAATAATGAAAGAAAGAAGAAGGAAAGAATAAAGAAGAAAGAAAGGAGAAAGAAAGAAGAAAGAAAGAAGAAAGAAGAAAGAAAAAAAAGAAGAAAGAAGAAAGAAGAAAGAAGAAAGAAAGAAAGAAGAAAGAAAGAAGAAGAAAGAAAAAAGAAAGAAGAAAGAAAGAAAGAAGAAAGAAAGAATAAAAAGAAAGAAAGAAGTAAGATAGTAGGAAGAAAGGAAGAAAGAAAGGAGAAAGAAAGAAAGAAGAAAGAAAGAAGAAAGAAGAAAGAAGAAGAAAGAAAGAAGAAAGAAAGAAAGAATAAAGAAAGAATAAAGAAGAAAGAAAGAAGAAAGAAAGAAGAAAGAAGAATAAAGAAGAAAGAAAGAAGAAAGAAAGAAGGAAGAAAGAAAGAAAGAAGAAAGAAAGAAGAAAGAAAGAAGAAAGAAAGAAGAAAGAAAGAAGAAGAAAGAAAAAGAAAGAAAGAAGAAAGAAGGAAGAAAGTAGGAAGAAAGAGAAAGAAAAAAGAAAGAAAGAAGAAAGAAAGAAAGAAGAAAGAAAAAGAAGAAGAAAGAAGAAAGAAGAAGAAAAAGAAAGAAGAAAGAAGAAAGAAAGAAGAAAGAAAGAAGAAAGAAAGAAGAAAGAAAGTAGGAAGAGAGAAAGAAGAAAGAAAGAAGAAAGAAAGAAGAAAGAAAGAAAGAAGTAAGAAAGAAGTAAGAAAGAAGTAGGAAAGAAGTAAGAAGGAAGTAAGAAAGAAGAAAGAAAGAAGAAAGAAAGAAAGAAGAAAGAAGAAAGAAGAAAGAAGAAAGAAGAAAGAAGAAGAAGAAGAAAGAAATAAGAAAGAAAGAAGAAAGAAAGAAGAAAGAAAGAAAGAAGAAAGAAGAAAGAAGAAAGAAGAAAGAAAGAAAGAAGAAAGATAGAAGAAAGAAGTAAGAAAGAAATGAGAAAGAAATAAGAAAGAAAGAAGCAAGATAGAAGAAAGAAGTAAGAAAGAAATAAGAAAGAAAGAAAGAAGAAAGAAAGAAGAAAGAAAAAAGAAAGAAAGAAGAAAGAAAGAAGAAAGAAGAAGAGAGAAGAAAGAAGTGAGAAAGAAAGAAGAAAGAAAGAAATAAGAAAGAAAGAAGAAAGAAAGAAGAAAGAAGAAAGAAGAAAGAAGAAAGAAAGAAGAAAGAAAGAAGAGAGAAAGAAGAAAGAAAGAAGAAAAAAAGAAGAAAGAAAGAAAGAAGAAAGAAAGAAGAAAGAAGAAAGAAGTAAGAAAGAAAGAAGAAAGAAAGAAGAAAGAAAGAAGAAGGAAAGAAAATAGAAAGAAAGAATAAAGAAGAAAGAAAGAAGAAAGAAAGAAGAAAGAATGAAAGAAGAAAGAAAGAAGAAAGAAAGAATAAAGAAGAAAGAAAGAAAGAAGAAAGAAGAAAGATAGAAGAAAGAAAGAAGAAAGAAAGAAAGAAGAAAGAAAGAATAATGAAAGAAAGAAGAAGGAAAGAATAAAGAAGAAAGAAAGGAGAAAGAAAGAAGAAAGAAAGAAGAAAGAAGAAAGAAGAAAGAAGAAAGAAGAAAGAAGAAAGAAAGAAAGAAGAAAGAAAGAAGAAAGAAAGAAAAAAGAAAGAAAGAAGAAAGAAAGAAAGAAGAAAGAAAGAATAATAAGAAAGAAAGAAGTAAGATAGTAGGAAGAAAGGAAGAAAGAAACGAGAAAGAAAGAAAGAAGAAAGAAAGAAGAAAGAAGAAAGAGAGAAGAAAGAAAGAAGAAAGAAAGAAAGAATAAAGAAAGAATAAAGAAGAAAGAAAGAAGAAAGAAAGAAGAAAGAAAGAATAAAGAAGAAAGAAAGAAGAAAGAAAGAAGGAAGAAAGAAAGAAAGAAGAAAGAAAGAAGAAAGAAAGAAGAAAGAAAGAAAGAAGAAAGAAAGAAGAAAGAAAGAAAAAGAAAGAAAGAAGAAAGAAGGAAGAAAGAAGAAAGAAAGAAGAAAGAAAGAAGAAAGAGGAAATAAAGAAGAAAGAAAGAAGAAAGAGGAAAGAAAGAAAGAAGAAAGAAAGAAGAAAGAAAAAGAAAGAAGAAAGAAAGAAGAAAGAATGAAGAAAGAAGGAAGAAAGAAGAAAGAAAGAAGAAAGAAAGAAGAAAGAAAGAAGAAAGAAAGAAGAAAGAAAAAGAAGAAAGAAAGAAGAAAGAAAGAAAGAGGAAAGAAAGAAGAAAGTAAGAACGAAGAAAGAAAGAAGAAAGAAAGAAGAAAGAAAGAAGAAAGTAAGAAAGAAAGAAGAAAGAAAGAAGAAAGATGTAAGAAAGAAAGAAGAAAGAAAGAAGAAAGAAAGAAGAAAGAAGAAAGAAAGAAGAAAGAAAGAAGAAAGAAAGAAAGAAGAAAGAAAAAGAAGAAAGAAAGAAAGAAAGAAGAAAGAAAGAAAGAAGAAAGAAAGAAGAAAGAAAGAAGAAAGAAAGAAGAAAGTAAGAAAGAAAGAAGAAAGAAATAAGAAAGAAAGAAGAAAGAAAGAAGAAAGAAAGAAGAAAGAAAGAAGAAAGAAAGAAGAAAGAAAGAAAGTAAGAAAGAACGAAGAAAGAAAGAAGAAAGAAAGAAGAAAGAAAGAAGAAAGTAAGAAAGAAGAAAGAAAGAAGAAAGAAAGAAAGAAGAAAGAAAGAAGAAAGAAGAAAGAAAGAAGAAAGAAAGAAGAAAGAGGATATAAAGAAGAAAGAAAGAAGAAAGAGGAAAGAAAGAAAGAAGAAAGAAAGAAGAAAGAAAAAGAAAGAAGAAAGAAAGAAGAAAGAAAAAGAAAGAAGAAAGAAAGAAGAAAGAATGAAGAAAGAAGGAAGAAAGAAGAAAGAAAGAAGAAAGAAAGAAGAAAGAAAGAAAGAAGAAAGAAAGAAGAAAGAAGAAAGAAAGAAGAAAGAAAGAAGAAAGAGGAAATAAAGAAGAAAGAAAGAAGAAAGAGGAAAGAAAGAAAGAATAAAGAAAGAAGAAAGAAAGAAGAAAGAAAAAGAAAGAAGAAAGAAAGAAGAAAGAATGAAGAAAGAAGGAAGAAAGAAGAAAGAAAGAAGAAAGAAAGAAGAAAGAAAGAGGAAAGAAAGAAAGAAGAAAGAAAAAGAAGAAAGAAAGAAGAAAGAAAGAAAGAAGAAAGAAAGAAGAAAGTAAGAAAGAACGAAGAAAGAAAGAAGAAAGATGTAAGAAAGAAAGAAGAAAGAAAGAAGAAAGAAAGAAGAAAGAAGAAAGAAAGAAGAAAGAAAGAAGAAAGAAAGAAGAAAGAATGAAGAAAGAAAGAAGAAAGAAAGAAAGTAAGAAAGAAAGATGAAAGAAAGAAGAAAGAAAGAAGAAAGAAAGAAGAAAGAAAGAAGAAAGTAAGAAAGAAAGAAGAAAGAAAGAAGAAAGAAAGAAGAAAGAAAGAAAGTAAGAAAGAAAGATGAAAGAAAGAAGAAAGAAAGAAGAAAGAAAGAAGAAAGAAAGAAGAAAGAAAGAAGAAAGAAAGAAGAAAGAAAGTAAGAAAGAAAGAAGAAAGAAAGAAGAAAGAAAGAAGAAAGAAAGAAAGTAAGAAAGAAGAAAGAAAGAAGAAAGAAAGAAGAAAGAAAGAAGAAAGAAAGAAGAAAGAAAGAAGAAATAAAAAAAAGAAAGAAGGAAAGAAGAAAGAAAGAAGGAAGAAAGAAGGAAAGAAAGAAGAAAGAAGAAACAAAGAAGAAAGACAGAATGAAGAAAGAAAGAAAGAAAGAAGAAAAAAAGAAGAAAGAAAGAAGAAAGAAAGAGGAAAGAAAGAAGAAAGGAAGAAAGAAAGAAAGAAAGAAGAGAGAAAGAAGAAAGAAGATAGTAGGAAGAAAGAAAGAAGAAAGAAAGAAAGAACAAAGAAAGAACGGAGAAAGAAAGAAGAAAGAAGAAAGAAAAAAGAAAGAAAGAAGAAAGAAGAAAGAAGAAAGAAGAAAGAAGAAAGAAGAAAGAAGAAAGAAGAAAGAAAGAAGAATGAAAGAAAGAAAGAAGAAAGAAAGAAGAATGAAAGAAAAAAGAAAGAAAGAAGAAAGAAAGAAAGAAGAAAGAAAGAATAATAAGAAAGAAAGAAGTAAGATAGTAGGAAATAAGGAAAAAAGAAAGAAGAAAGAAAGAAAGAGGAAAGTAAGAAGAAAGAAAGAAGAAAGAAAGAAGAAAGAATAAAGAAAGAATAAAGAAGAAAGAAAGAAGAAAGAAAGAAGAAAGAAAGAATAAAGAAGAAAGGAAGAAGAAAGAAAGAAAGAAAAAAGAAGAAAGAAAGAATAAAGAAGAAAGAAAGAAGAAAGAAAGAAGTAAGAAAGAATTAAGAAAAAATTAAGAAAGGAGTAAGAAAGAAAGAAGAAAGAAAGAAGAAGGAAAGAAGAAAGAAAGAAAGAAGAAAGAAAGAAGAAAGAAAGAAAAAGAAAGGAAGAAGAAAGAAGGAAGGAAGAAGGAAGAAAGAAAAAAGAAAGAAGAAAGAAAGAAGAAAGAAAGAAGAAAGAAAGAAAGAAGAAAGAAAAAGAAGAAAGAAAGGAGAAAGAAAGAAAGGAGAAAGAAAGAATAAAGAAAGAAGAAAGAAAGAAGAAAGAAAGAAGAAAGAAAGTAAGAAAGAAAGAAAGAAGAAAGAAAGAAGAAAGAAGAAAGAAAGAAGAAAGTAAGAAAGAAAGAAGAAAGTAACAAGAAAGAAAGAAGTAAGAAAGAAGAAAGAAAGAAAGAAGAAAGAAAGAAGAACGAAAGAAGAAAGAAAGAAAGAAGAAAGAAGGAAGAAAGAAGAAAGAAAGAAGAAAGAAAAAGAAAGAAAGAAAGAAGAAAGAAGGAAGAAAGAAGAAAGAAAGAAGAAAGAAAGAATTAAGAAAAAATTAAGAAAGGAGTAAGAAAGAAAGAAGAAAGAAAGAAGAAAGAAAAAGAAAGAAAGAAGAAAGAAAGAAGAAAGAAAGAAGAAAGAAAGAAGAAAGAAAGAAGTAAGAAAGAATTAGGAAAAAATTAAGAAAATAGTAAGAAACAAAGAAGAAAGAAAGAAGAAAGAAGGAAGAAAGAAAGAAGAAAGAAAGAAGAAAGAAAGAAGAAAGAAGAAAGAAATAAAGAAGAAAGAAAGAAGAAAGAAGGAAGAAAGAAAGAAGAAAGAAAAAGAAGAAAGAAAGAAGAAATAAAGAAGAAAGACGAAAGAAAGAAGAAAGAAAGAAGAAAGAAAGAAGAAAGAAAGAAGAAAGAAGAAAGAAAAAGTAAGAAAAAAAAGAAAGAAGGAAGAAAGAAAGTAGAAAGAGGAAAGAAAGAAGAAAGAAAGAAGAAAGAAAGAAGAAAGAGGAAAGAAAGAAGAAAGAAAGAAGAAAGAAAGAAGAAAGAAAGAAAGAAAGAAAGAAGAAAGAAAGAAGAAAGAGGAAAGAAAAGAAAGAAAGAAGAAAGAGGAAAGAAAGAAGAAAGAAAGAAGAAAGAAAAAGAAAGAAGAAAGAAAGAAGAAAGAAAAAGAAGAAAGAAAGAAGAAAGAAAGAAGAAAGAAAGAAGAAAGAAAAAAGAAAGAAGGAAAGAAGAACGAAAGAAGAAAGAAAGAAAGAAAGAAAGAAGAAAGAAAGAAGAAAGAAGAAAGAAAGAAGAAAGAAAGAAAGAAGAGAGAAAGAAGAAAGATATAAGAAAGAAGAAAGAAAGAAGAAAGAAAGAAGAAGAAAAAGAAGAACGAAGGAAGAACGAAAGAAGAAGAAAGAAAGAAAAAGAAGGAAAGAAGTAAGAGAGAAGGAAGAAAGAAAGAAAGAAAGAAGAAAGAAAAGAAAGAAAGAAGAAAGAAAGAAGAAAGAAAGAAAGAAGAAAGAAAGAAGAAAGATAGAAGAAAGAAGAAAGAAGAAGAAAGAAAGAAAAAAGAAGAAAGAAGAAAGAGAGAAGAAAGAAGTAAGAAAGAAAGGAGAAAGAAAGAAGAAAGGAAGAAGATAGAAGAAAGAAGTAAGAAAGAAAGAAGAAAGAAAGAAAGAAAGAAGAAAGAAAGAACGAAGAAAGAAGAAGAAAGAAAAAAGAACGAAAGAAGAAAGAAGAAAGAAGAAAGAAAGAAGAAAGAAGAAAGAAAGAAAGAAGAAAGAAAGAAGAAAGAAAGAAGAAAGAAGAAAGAAAATAAAGAAGAAGAAAGAAGAAAGAAGAAATAAAGAAAGAAGAAAGAAAGAAGAAAGGTAGAAGAAAGAAGTAAGAAAGAAAGAAGAATAAAGAAGAAAGAAGAAAGAAAGAAGAAAGAAAGAAAGAAGAAAGAAAGAAAGAAGGAAAGAATAAAGAAGAAAGAAAGAAGAAAGAAAGAATAAAGAAGAAGAAAAAAGAAAGAAAGAAAGAAGAAGAAGAAGAAAGGAAAGAAGAAAGAAGTAAGAAGTAAGAAATAAGTAAGGAAAAAGTAAGAAAGGAGTAACAAAGGAGTAAGAAAGAAGTAAGAAAGAAGTAATAAAGAAAGAAGAAAGAAAGAAGAAAGAAAGAAGAAAGAAGAAAGAAAGAAGAAAGAGAGAGAAAGAAGAAAGAAAGAAGTTAGAAAGAAGAAAGAAAGAAATTCGAAAGCAGAAAGAAGAACGAAAGAAGTAAGAAAGAAAGAAGAAACAAAGAATAAAGAAGAAAGAAAGAGAAAGAAAGAATAAAGAGGAAAGAAAGAAGAAAGAAAGAAGAAGGAAAGAATAAAGAAGAAAGAAGAAAGAAGAAAGAAGAAAGAAAGAAGACAGAAAGAAGTAAAAAGAAAGAGAAAGAAAGAAGTACGAAAGTAGGAAGAAAGTAGGAAGAAAGAAAGAAGAAAGAAAGAAAGAACAAATAAAGAACGAAGAAAGAAAGAAGAAAGAAGAAAGAAAAAAGAAAGAAAGAAGAAAGAAGAAAGAAGAAAGAAGAAAGAAGAAGAAAGATAGAAGAAAGAAAGAAGGAAAGAGAAAGAAAGAAGAATGAAAGAAAAAAGAAAGAAAGAAAGAAGAAAGAAAGAAAGAAGAAAGAAGAAAGAAGCAGAAAGAAAGAAGAAAGAGGAAAGAAAGAAGAGAGAAAGAAGAAAAAGAAGAAAGAAGAAAGAAAGAAGAAAGAAGAAAGAAGAAAGAAGAAAGAAGAAAGTAGAAAGAAGAAAGAAGAAAGAAGAAAGAAGAAGAGGAAAGAAGAAAGAAGAAAGAAAGAAAGAAAGAAGAAAGAACGAAGAAAGAAAGAAAAAGAAAGAAAGAAGAAAGAAAGAAAGAATAAAGAAAGAATAAGAAAGAAAGAAGTAAGATAGTAGGAAGAAAGGAAGAAAGAAAGAAGAAAGAAAGAAAGAAGAAAGAAAGAATAAAGAAGAAAGAAAGAAGAAAGAAGGAAGAAAGAAGGAAGAAAGAAGAAAGAAAGAAAAAAGAAAGAAGAAAAAAAGAAGAAATAAAGAAAGATGAAAGAAGAAAGAACAAAGAAGGAAGAAAGAAGGAAGAAAGAAGAAAGAAAGAAGCAAGAAAGAAGAAAGAAAGAAGAAAGAAAGAAAGAAGAAAGAAAAAGAAAGAAAGAATAAAGAAAGAAAGAAGAAAGAAAGAAGAAAGAAAGAAGAAAGAAAGAAGAAAGAAAGAAGAAAGAAAGAAGAAAGAAAGAAGAAAGAAAGAAGAAAGAAAGAAGAAAGAAAGAAGAAAGAAAGAAGAAAGTAAGAAAGAACGAAGAAAGAAAGAAGAAAGATGTAAGAAAGAAAGAAGAAAGAAAGAAGAAGAAAGAAGAAAGAAGAAAGAAAGAAGAAAGAAAGAAGAAAGAAAGAAGAAAGAATGAAGAAAGAAAGAAGAAAGAAAGAAAGTAAGAAAGAAAGATGAAAGAAAGAAGAAAGAAAGAAGAAAGAAAGAAGAAGAAAGAAGAAAGTAAGAAAGAAAGAAGAAAGAAGAAGAAAGAAAGAAGAAAGAAAGAAAGTAAGAAAGAAAGATGAAAGAAAGAAGAAAGAAAAGAAGAAAGAAAGAAGAAAGAAAGAAGAAAGAAAGAAGAAAGAAAGAAGAAAGAAAGTAAGAAAGAAAGAAGAAAGAAAGAAGAAAGAAAGAAGAAAGAAAGAAAGTAAGAAAGAAGAAGAAAGAAGAAAGAAAGAAGAAAGAAAGAAGAAAGAAAGAAGAAAGAAAGAAGAAATAAAAAAAAGAAAGAAGGAAAGAAGAAAGAAAGAAGGAAGAAAGAAGGAAAGAAAGAAGAAAGAAGAAACAAAGAAGAAAGACAGAATGAAGAAAGAAAGAAAGAAAGAAGAAAAAAAGAAGAAAGAAAGAAGAAAGAAAGAGGAAAGAAAGAAGAAAGGAAGAAAGAAAGAAAGAAAGAAGAGAGAAAGAAGAAAGAAGATAGTAGGAAGAAAGAAAGAAGAAAGAAAGAAAGAACAAAGAAAGAACGGAGAAAGAAAGAAGAAAGAAGAAAGAAAAAAGAAAGAAAGAAGAAAGAAGAAAGAAGAAAGAAGAAAGAAGAAAGAAGAAAGAAGAAAGAAAGAAGAATGAAGAAAGAAAGAAGAAAGAAAGAAGAATGAAAGAAAAAAGAAAGAAAGAAGAAAGAAAGAAAGAAGAAAGAAAGAATAATAAGAAAGAAAGAAGTAAGATAGTAGGAAATAAGGAAAAAGAAAGAAGAAAGAAAGAAAGAGGAAAGTAAGAAGAAAGAAAGAAGAAAGAAAGAAGAAAGAATAAAGAAAGAATAAAGAAGAAAGAAAGAAGAAAGAAAGAAGAAAGAAAGAATAAAGAAGAAAGGAAGAAGAAAGAAAGAAAGAAAAAGAAGAAAGAAAGAATAAAGAAGAAAGAAAGAAGAAAGAAAGAAGTAAGAAAGAATTAAGAAAAAATTAAGAAAGGAGTAAGAAAGAAAGAAGAAAGAAAGAGAAGGAAAGAAGAAAGAAAGAAAGAAGAAGAAAGAAGAAAGAAAGAAAAAGAAAGGAAGAAGAAAGAAGGAAGGAAGAAGGAAGAAAGAAAAAAGAAAGAAGAAAGAAAGAAGAAAGAAAGAAGAAAGAAAGAAAGAAGAAAGAAAAAGAAGAAAGAAAGGAGAAAGAAAGAAAGGAGAAAGAAAGAATAAAGAAAGAAGAAAGAAAGAAGAAAGAAAGAAGAAAGAAAGTAAGAAAGAAAGAAAGAAGAAAGAAAGAAGAAAGAAGAAAGAAAGAAGAAAGTAAGAAAGAAAGAAGAAAGTAACAAGAAAGAAAAGAAGTAAGAAAGAAGAAAGAAAGAAAGAAGAAAGAAAGAAGAACGAAAGAAGAAAGAAAGAAAGAAGAAAGAAGGAAGAAAGAAGAAAGAAAGAAGAAAGAAAAAAGAAAGAAAGAAAGAAGAAAGAAGGAAGAAAGAAGAAAGAAAGAAGAAAGAAAGAATTAAGAAAAATTAAGAAAGGAGTAAGAAAGAAAGAAGAAAGAAAGAAGAAAGAAAAAGAAAGAAAGAAGAAAGAAAGAAGAAAGAAAGAAGAAAGAAAGAAGAAAGAAAGAAGTAAGAAAGAATTAGGAAAAAAATTAAGAAAATAGTAAGAAACAAAGAAGAAAGAAAGAAGAAAGAAGGAAGAAAGAAAGAAGAAAGAAAGAGAAAGAAAGAAGAAAGAAGAAAGAAATAAAGAAGAAAGAAAGAAGAAAGAAGGAAGAAAGAAAGAAGAAAGAAAAAGAAGAAAGAAAGAAGAAATAAAGAAGAAAGACGAAAGAAAGAAGAAAGAAAGAAGAAAGAAAGAAGAAAGAAAGAAGAAAGAAGAAAGAAAAAGTAAGAAAAAAAAGAAAGAAGGAAGAAAGAAAGTAGAAAGAGGAAAGAAAGAAGAAAGAAAGAAGAAAGAAAGAAGAAGAGGAAAGAAAGAAGAAAGAAAGAAGAAAGAAAGAAGAAAGAAAGAAAGAAAGAAAGAAGAAAGAAAGAAGAAAGAGGAAAGAAAAGAAAGAAAGAAGAAAGAGGAAAGAAAGAAGAAAGAAAGAAGAAAGAAAAAGAAAGAAGAAAGAAAGAAGAAAGAAAAAGAAGAAAGAAAGAAGAAAGAAAGAAAAGAAAGAAAGAAAGAAAGAAGAAGAAAGAAGAAAGAAGAAAGAAGAAAGAAGAAGAAGAAAGAAAGAAGAGAGAAAGAAGAAAGATATAAGAAAGAAGAAAGAAAGAAGAAAGAAAGAAGAAGAAAAAGAAGAACGAAGGAAGAACGAAAGAAGAAAGAAAGAAAAGAAAAAGAAGGAAAGAAGTAAGAGAGAAGGAAGAAAGAAAGAAAGAAAGAAGAAAGAAAAAGAAAGAAAGAAGAGAAGAAAGAAGAAAGAAAGAAAGAAGAAAGAAAGAAGAAAGATAGAAGAAAGAAGAAAGAAAGAAGAAAGAAAGAAAAAAGAAAGAAAGAAGAAAGAGAGAAGAAAGAAGTAAGAAAGAAAGGAGAAAGAAAGAAGAAAGGAAGAAGATAGAAGAAAGAAGTAAGAAAGAAAGAAGAGAAGAAAGAAAGAAAGAAGAAAGAAAGAACGAAGAAAGAAGAAGAAAGAAAAAGAACGAAAGAAGAAAGAAGAAAGAAGAAAGAAAGAAGAAAGAAGAAAGAAAGAAAGAAGAAAGAAAGAAGAAAGAAAGAAGAAAGAAGAAAGAAAAAATAAAGAAAGAAGAAAGAAGAAAGAAGAAATAAAGAAAGAAGAAAGAAAGAAGAAAGGTAGAAGAAAGAAGTAAGAAAGAAAGAAGAATAAAGAAGAAAGAAGAAAGAAAGAAGAAGAAAGAAAGAAGAAGAAGAAAGAAAGAAAGAAGGAAAGAATAAAGAAGAAAGAAAGAAGAAAGAAAGAATAAAGAAGAAAGAAAAAAGAAAGAAAGAAAGAAGAAGGAAGAAAGAAAGAAAGAAGAAAGAAGTAAGAAGTAAGAAATAAGTAAGGAAAAAGTAAGAAAGGAGTAACAAAGGAGTAAGAAAGAAGTAAGAAAGAAGTAATAAAGAAAGAAGAAAGAAAGAAGAAAGAAAGAAGAAAGAAGAAAGAAAGAAGAAAGAGAGAGAAAGAAGAAAGAAAGAAGTTAGAAAGAAGAAAGAAAGAAATTCGAAAGCAGAAAGAAGAACGAAAAATTCGAAAGCAGAAAGAAGAACGAAAGAAGTAAGAAAGAAAGAAGAAACAAAGAATAAAGAAGAAAGAAAGAAGAAAGAAAGAATAAAGAGGAAAGAAAGAAGAAAGAAAGAAGAAGGAAAGAATAAAGAAGAAAGAAGAAGAAAGAAAGAAGAAAGAAAGAAGACAGAAAGAAGTAAAAAGAAAGAAGAAAGAAAGAAGTACGAAAGTAGGAAGAAAGTAGGAAGAAAGAAAGAAGAAAGAAAGAAAGAACAAATAAAGAACGAAGAAAGAAAGAAGAAAGAAGAAAGAAAAAAGAAAGAAAGAAGAAAGAAGAAAGAAGAAAGAAGAAAGAAGAAGAAAGATAGAAGAAAGAAAGAAGGAAAGAAGAAAGAAAGAAGAATGAAAGAAAAAAGAAAGAAAGAAAGAAGAAAGAAAGAAAGAAGAAAGAAGAAAGAAAGCAGAAAGAAAGAAGAAAGAGGAAAGAAAGAAGAGAGAAAGAAGAAAAAAGAAGAAAGAAGAAAGAAAGAAGAAAGAAGAAAGAAGAAAGAAGAAAGAAGAAAGTAGAAAGAAGAAAGAAGAAAGAAGAAAGAAGAAGAGGAAAGAAGAAAGAAGAAAGAAAGAAAGAAAGAAGAAAGAACGAAGAAAGAAAGAAAAAAGAAAGAAAGAAGAAAGAAAGAAAGAATAAAGAAAGAATAAGAAAGAAAGAAGTAAGATAGTAGGAAGAAAGGAAGAAAGAAAGAAGAAAGAAAGAAAGAAGAAAGAAAGAATAAAGAAGAAAGAAAGAAGAAAGAAGGAAGAAAGAAGGAAGAAAGAAGAAAGAAAGAAAAAAGAAAGAAGAAAAAAGAAGAAATAAAGAAAGATGAAAGAAAGAAAGAACAAAGAAGGAAGAAAGAAGGAAGAAAGAAGAAAGAAAGAAGCAAGAAAGAAGAAAGAAAGAAGAAAGAAAGAAAGAAGAAAGAAAAAGAAAGAAAGAATAAAGAAAGAAAGAAGAAAGAAAGAAGAAAGAAAGAAGAAAGAAAGAAGAAAGAAAGAAGAAAGAAAGAAGAAAGAAAGAAGAAAGAAAGAAGAAAGAAAGAAGAAAGAAAGAAGAAAGAAAGAAGAAAGTAAGAAAGAAAGACAAAAGAAAGAAGAAAGAAAGAAGTAAGTAATAAGAAAGAAAGAAAGAAGAAAGAAAGAAGAAAGAACGAAGAAAGAAAGAAAGAAGAAAGAAGGAAGAAAGAAGAAAGAAAGAAGAAAGAAAGAAGAAAGAGGAAAGAAAGAGGAAAGAAATAAGAAAGAGGAAAGAAAGAAGAAAGAAAGAAGAAAAAAAGAAGAAAGAAAGAAGAAAGAAAGAAGAAAGAAAGAAAAAAGAAAGAAAGAAGAAAGATAGAAGAAAGAAGTAAGAAAGAAAGGAGAAAGAAAGAAGAAAGAAAGAAGAAAGATAGAAGAAAGAATTAAGAAAGAAAGAAGAAATAAAGAAAGAAGAAAGAAAGAACGAAGAAAGAAAGAAGAAAGAAAAAAGAAAGAAAGATGAAAGAAGAAAGATGAAAGAAAGAAAGAAAGAAAGAAGAAAGAAAGAAGAAAGAAGAAAGAAAGAAGAATGAGAGAATAAAGAATAAAGAAAGAAGAAAGAAAGAAGAAAGAAGAAAGAAAGAAGAAAGAAAAAAGAACGAAAGAAGAAAGAAGAAAGAAGAAAGAAGAAAGAAAGAAGAAAGAAGAAAGAAAGAAAGAAGAAAGAAAGAAGAAAGAAAGAAGAAAGAAGAAAGAAGAAAGAAAAAATAAAGAAAGAAGAAAGAAGAAAGAAGAAATAAAGAAAGAAGAAAGAAAGAAGAAAGGTAGAAGAAAGAAGTAAGAAAGAAAGAAGAAAGAAAGAAAGAAGAAAGAAAGAAGGAAAGAATAAAGAAGAAAGATAGAAGAAAGAATAAAGAAGAAAGAAAAAAGAAAGAAAGAAAGAAGAAAGAAGAAAGAAAGAAAGAAGAAAGAAGTAAGAAATAAGTAAGAAAAAAGTAAGAAAGGAGTAAGAAAGGAGTCAGAAAGAAGTAAGAAAGAAGTAATAAAGAAAAAAGAAAGAAAGAAGAAAGAAAGAAGAAAGATAGAAGAAAGAAGTAAGAAAGAAAGAAGAAAGAAAGAAGAAAGAAAGAAAGAAGAAAGAAAGAAGAAAGAAAGAAGAAAGAAGAAAGAAAGAGGAAAGAAAGAAGAGAGAAAGAAGAAAGAAAGAAGTTAGAAAGAAGAAAGAAAGAAATTCGAAAGAAGAAAGAAGTAAGAAAGAAGAACGAAAGAAGTAAGAAAGAAAGAAGAAAGAAAGAATAAAGAAGAAAGAAAGAAGAAAGAAAGAATAAAGAAGAAAGAAAGAAGAAAGAAAGAAAGAAGAAAGAAAGAAGAAGGAAAGAATAAAGAAGAAAGAAAGAAGGAAGAAAGAATAAAGAAGAAAGAAAGAAGAAAGAAAGAAAGAAAGAAGAAAGAAAGAATAAAGAAAGAAAGAAGAAGAAAGAAAGAAGAAAGAAAGAAGTAAGAAACAAGTAAAAAGAAAGAAGAAAGAAAGAAGTAAGAAAGTAGAAAGAAAGTAGGAAGAAAGTAGGAAGAAAGAAAGAAGAAAGAAAGAAAGAACAAAGAAAGAACGAAGAAAGAAAGAAGAAAGAAGAAAGAAAAAAGAAAGAAAGAATGAAAAAAGTAAGATAGTAGGAAGAAAGGAAGAAAGAAAGAAGAAAGAGAGTAAGAAGAAAGAAAGAATAAAGAAGAAAGAAAGAAGAAAGAAAGAAGAAAGAAAGAAAGAAGAAAGAAAGAATAAAGAAGAAAGAAAGAAGAAAGAAAGAAGAGAGAAAGAAGTAAGAAAAAGAAAGAAGTAAAGAAAAAAGAATAAAGAAAGAAGAAAGAAAAAGAAAGAAACAAAGAACAAAGAAAGAATAAACAATGAAAGAAGAAAGAAAGAAGAAAGAAAGAAGAAAGAAAGTAGAAAGAAAGAAGAAAGAAAGAAGAAAGAAAGAAAGAAGTAAGAAAGAAGTAAGAAAGAAGTAAGAAAGAAGAAAGAAAGAAGAAAAAGAAAGAAGAAAGAAGGAAGAAAGAAGAAAGAAAGAAGAAAGAAAGAAGAAAGAAAGAAGAAAGAATAAAGAAGAAAGAAGAAAGAAGAAAGAAAGAAGAATGAAAGAAAAAAAGAAAGAAAGAAAGAAGAAAGAAAAAAGAAAGAAGAAAGAATAAAAAGAAAGAAAGAAGTAAGATAGTAGGAAGAAAGGAAGAAAGAAAGAAGAAAGAGAGTAAGAAGAAAGAAAGAATAAAGAGAGAATTAAGAAGAAAGAAAGAAGAAAGAAAGAAGAGAGAAAGAAGTAAGAAAAAGAAAGAAATAAAGAAGAAATAAGAAAGAAAGAAGAATGAAAAAGAAAGAAACAAAGAAGAAAGAAAGAAAAAACAATGAAAGAAGAAAGAAAGAAGAAAGAATAAAGAAAGAAAGAATAAAGAAA
The DNA here is from genome assembly GCF_036013475.1 of Columba livia. NCBI lineage: Eukaryota > Metazoa > Chordata > Aves > Columbiformes > Columbidae > Columba > Columba livia. The sequence goes on along the minus strand of NW_027043555.1, from coordinate 26,651 downwards.
GAACAAAGAAAGAAAGAAGTAAGAAAGAAGAAAGAAAGAAGAAAGAAAGAAAGAAAGTAGAAAGAAAGAAGAAAGAAAGAAGAAAGAAAGAAGACATAAGAAAGAAAGAAGAAAGAAATAAGAAAGAAAGAAATAAGAAAGAAGGAAGAAAGAAGAAATAAAGAAGAAAGAAAGAAGAAAGAAAGAATTAAGAAAAAATTAAGAAAGGAGTAAGAAAGAAAGAAGAAAGAAAGAAGAAAGAAAGGAGAAAGAATGAAGAAAGAAAGAAAGAAGATAGAAAGAAGATAGAAAGAAGTAAGAAAGAAGAAAGAAAAAGAAAGAAGAAAGAAAGAAAGAAGAAAGAAGAAAGGAAGAAAGAAGAAAGAAAAAGAAGAAAGAAAGAAGAAAGAAAGAAGAAAGAAAGAAGAAAGAAAAAAAAGAAAGAAGGAAAGAAGAAAGAAAGAAGGAAGAATGAAAGAAAGAATAAAGATGAAAGAAAGAAGAAAGAAAGAAGGAAGAGTAAAGAAAGAAGAAAGAAAGAAGAAAGAAAGAAGAAAGAAAGAAGAAAGAAAGAAGAAAGAAAGAAGAAAGAAAGAAGAAAGAAGAAAGAAAGAAGAAAGAAAGAAAGAAGAAAGAAGGAAGAAAGAAAGAAGAAAGAGGAAAGAAAGAAGGAAGAAAGAAGAAAGAAAGAAGAAAGAAAGAAGTAGGAAAAAGAAAGAAATAAAGAAGAAAGAAGAAAGAAAGATAAAGAAAAAGAAAGAAAGAAAGAAGGAAGAAAGAAAGAAAGAATAAAGAAGAAAGAAAGAAGAAAGAAAGAAGAAAGAGGAAAGAAAGAACAAAGAAAGAAGAAAGAATGAAGAAAGGAAGAAGAAAGAAGAAAGGAAGAAGAAAGTAGAAAGAAAGAAGAAAGAAAGAAAGAAGAAAGAAGGAAGAAAGAAAGAGGAAAGAAGAAAGAAAGAAGAAAGAAGAAAGAAAGAAGAAAGAAAGAAAAAAGAAAGAAAGAAGAAAGAAAGAAGAAAGAAAGAGGAAAGAAAGAATAATAAGAAAGAAAGTAGTTAGATAGTAGGAAGAAAGGAAGAAAGAAAGAAGAAAGAAATAAAGAAAGAAGAAAGAAAGAAGAAAGAAAGAAAGAATAAAGAAAGAATAAAGAAGAAAGAAAGAAGAAAGAAAGAAGAAAGAAAGAAGTAGGAAAAAGAAAGAAATAAAGAAGAAAGAAGAAAGAAAGAAGAAAGAAAAAGAAAGAAACAAAGAAGAAAGAAAGAATAAACAATGAAAGAAGAAAGAAAGAAGAAAGAAAGAAGAAAGAAAGAACAAAGAAAGTAAGAAAGAAGTAAGAAATAAGTAAGAAAGAAGAAAGAAAGAAGAAAAAGAAAGAAGAAAGAAGGAAGAAAGAAGAAAGAAAGAAGAAAGAAAGAAGAAAGAAAGAATTAAGAAAAAATTAAGAAAGGAGTAAGAAAGAAAGAAGAAAGAAAGAAGAAAGAAAGAAGATAGAATGAAGAAAGTAAGAAAGAAGAAAGAAAGAAGATAGAAAGCAGAAAGAAAGAAGAAAGAAAGAAGAAAGAAAGAAAGAAGAAAGAAGAAAGAAAGACGAAAGAAATAATTAAGAAGAAATTAAGAAAGGAGTAAGAAAGATAGAAGAAAGAAAGAAGAAAGAAAGAAGAAAGAAAGAAAGAAGAAAGAAAGAAGAAGGAAAGAAGGAGGAAGGCAAGAAGAAAGAAGGAAGAATGAAAGAAGTAAGAAAGAAGAAAGAAAAAGAAAGATGAAAGAAAGAAAGAAGAAAGAAGAAAGGAAGAAAGAAGAAAGAAAAAGAAGAAAGAAAGAAGAAAGAAAGAAAAAAGAAAGAAGAAAGAAAAAAGAAAAAAGGAAAGAAGAAAGAAAGAAGGAAGAAAGAAAGAAAGAAGAAAGAAGAAAGAAAGAAGAAAGAAAGAAGAAAGAGGAAAGAAAGAAGAAAGAAAGAAGAAAGAAAGAAGAAAGAAAGAAAGAAGAAAGAAGGAAGAAAGAAAGAAGAAAGAGGAAAGAAAGAAGAAAGGAGAAAGAAAGAAGAAAGAAAGAAATAAGAAAGACAGAATAATAAGAAAGAAAGTAGTAATATAGTAGGAAGAAAGAAAGAAAGAAAGAAGAAAGAAAGAAGAAAGAAAGAAGAAAGAAAGAAAGAAGAAAGAAAGAATAATAAGAAAGAAAGAAGTTAGATAGTAGGAAGAAAGGAAGAAAGAAAGAAGAAAGAAAGAATAAGAAAGAAAGAATGAAGAAAGAAAGAAGAAAGAAAGAAGAAAGAAAGAAGTAGGAAAAGGAAAAAAATAAAGAAGAAAGAAGAAAGAAATAAGAAAGAAAAAGAAAGAAACAAAGAAGAAAGAAAGAAGAAACAAAGAAAGAAGAAAGAAAGAAGAAAGAAAGAAGAAAGAAAGAAGGAAGAAAGAACAAAGAAAGAAAGAAGAAAGAAAGAAGAAAGAAAGAAGAAAGAAAGAGGAAAGAAAGAAGTAAGAAAGAAAGAAAGAAGAAAGAAGGAAGAAAGAAAGAAGAAAGAAAGAAGAAAGAAAGAAGAAAGAAGGAAGAAAGTAAGAAAGAAAGAAGAAAGAAAGAAGAAAGAAAGAAGTAAGAAAGATGAAAGAAAGAAAGAAGAAAGAAAGAAGAAAGAAAGAATTAAGAAAAATTAAGAAAGGAGTAAGAAAGAAAGAAGAAAGAAAGAAGAAAGAAAGAAGAAAGAAAGAAAGAAGAAGGAAAGAAGAAAGAAAAAGAAAGAAGAAAGAAAGAACGAAGAAAGAATAAAGGAAGAAAGATGAGAGAAAAAGAAGAAAGAAAGAAGAAAGAAAGAAGAAAGAAAGAAGAACGAAAAAAAGAAAGAAGGAAAGAAGAAAGAAAGAAGGAAGAAAGAAAGAAAGAAGAAAGAAAGAAGAAAGAAAGAATAAAGAGGAAAGAAAGAAGAAAGAAAGAAGAGAGAAAGAAGAAAGAAAGAAGAAAAAAGAAAGAAGGAAGAAAGAAAGAAGAAAGAGGAAAGAAAGAAGAAAGAAAGAAGAAAGAAAGAAAAAAGAAGGAAAGAAAGAAGAAAGAAAGAAGGAAGAAAGAAGAAAGAAAGAATAATAAGAAAGAAAGAAGTTAGTAGGAAGAAAGGAAGAAAGAAAGAAGAAAGAAAGACAGAAGAAAGAAAGAAAGAAGAAAGAAAGAAGAAAGAAAGAAGAAAGTAAGAAAGAAAGATGAAAGAAAGAAGAAAGAAAGAAAGAAGAAAGAAGGAAGAAAGAAGAAAGAAAGAAGAAAGAAAGAAGAAAGAAAGAAGAAAGAAAGAAGAAAGAAAGAAGAAAGAAAGAATTAAGAAAAAATTAAGAAAGGAGTAAGAAAGAAAGAAGAAAGAAAGAAGAAAGAATGAAGAAAGAAAGAAAGAAGAAAGAAAGAAGATAGAAAGCAGAAAGAAAGAAGAAAGAAAGAAGAAAGAAATAAAGAAGAAAGAAGAAAGACGGAAGATATAATTAACAAAAAAATTAAGAAAGGAGTAAGAAAGATAGAAGAAAGAAAGAAGAAATAAGGAAGAAAGAAAGAAGAAAGAAAAAGAAAGAAACAAAGAAGAAAGAAAGAAGAAACAAAGAAAGAAGAAAGAAAGAAGAAAGAAAGAAGAAAGAAAGAAGAAAGAAAGAGCAAAGAAAGAAAGAAGAAAGAAAGAAGAAAGAAAGAAGAAAGAAAGAAGTAAGAAAAAATTAAGAAAGAAGTAAGAAAGAAAGAAGAAAGAAAGAAGAAAGAAGGAAGAAAGAAAGAAAGAAGAAAGAAAGAAGATAGAAAGAAGAAAGACAGAAGAAAGAAAGAAGAAAGAAATAAGAAAGAAGAAAGAAAGAAAAAAGAAATAATTAAGGAAAAATTAAGAAAGGAGTAAGAAAGAAAGAAGAAAGAAAGAAGAAAGAATGAAGAAAGAAAGAAAGAAGAGAGAAAGAAGAAAGAAAGAAGAAAGAAAGAAGTAAGAAAGAAGAAAGATAAACAAACAAGAAAGAAAGAAAGAAGAAAGAAGAATGGAAGAAAGAAGAAAGAAAAAGAAGAAAGAAAGAAAGAAGGAAAAAGATAGAAGAAAGAAGAAAGAAAGAAAAAAGAAAGAAAGAAAGAATAAAGAAAGAAGAAAGAAAGAAAGAAGAAAGAAAGAATAATAACAAAGAAAGAAGTTAGATAGTAGGAAGAAAGGAAGAAAGAAAGAAGAAAGAAAGAAAGAAGAAAGAAAGAATAAAGAAGAAAGACAGAAGAAAGAAAGAACAAAGAAAGAAAGAAGAAAGAAAGAAGAAAGAAAGAAGAAAGAAAAAAAGAAAGAAGGAAAGAAGAAAGAAAGAAGGAAGAAAGAAAGAAAGAAGAAAGAAGAAAGAAGAAAGAAAGAATAAAGAAGAAAGAAGAAAGAAAGAAGAAAGAAAGAAGAAAGAGGAAAGAAAGAAGAAAGAAAGAAGAAAGAAAGAAGAAAGAAAGAAGAAAGAAAAAGAAAGAAACAAAGAAGAAAGAAAGAAGAAACAAAGAAAGAAGAAAGAAAGAAAGAAAGAAGAAAGAAAGAAGAAAGAAAGGACAAAGAAAGAAAGAAGAAAGAAAGAAGAAATAAATAAGAAAGAAAGAAAGAAAGAAGAAAGAAAGAAGAAAGAAAGCAGAAAGAAAGAAGAAAGAAAGAAGAAAGAAGGAAGAAAGTAAGAAAGAAAGAATAAAGAAAGAAGAAAGAAAGAAGTAAGAAAGAAGAAAGAAGGAAAGAAGAAAGAGAGAAGAAAGAAAGAAAAAAGAAAGAAAGAAGAAAGAAGGAAGTAAGAAGAAAGAAGAAAGAAAGAAGTAAGAAAAAAATAAAGAAAGAAGTAAGAAAGAAAGAAGAAAGAAAGAAGAAAGAAAGAAAGAAGAAAGAAAGAAGAAAGAAAGAAGAAAGAAGAAAGAAGAAAGAAGAAAGAAGAAAGAAGGAAGAAAGAAAGAAGAAAGAGGAAAGAAAGAAGAAAGAAAGAAGAAAGAAATAAGAAAGAGGAAAGAAAGAAGAAAGAAAGAAGAAAGAAAGAAGAAAGAAGAAATAAAGAAAGACGAAAGAAAGAAGAAAGAAAAAGAAAGAAGAAAGAAAGAAGAAAGAAGAAAGAAAGAAGAAAGAAAGAAAGAAGAAAGAAGTAAGAAAGAAAGAAGAAAGAAAGAAGGAAGAAAGAAGAAAGAAAGAAGTAAGAAAGAATTAGGATAAAATTAAGAAAGGAGTAAGAAAAAAAGAAGAAAGAAAGAAGAAAGAGAGAAGAAAGAGAGAAAGAAGAAAGAAAGAAGATAGAAAGAGGAAAGAAAGAAGAAAGAAAGAAGAAAGAAAGAAAGAAGAAAGAAGGAAGAAAGACGAAAGAACGAAGTAAGAAAGAATTAAGAAAAAATTAAGAAAGGAGTAAGAAAGAAGGAAGAAAGAAAGAAGAAAGAAAGAAAGAAGAAAGAAAGAAGAAAGAAATAAGAAAGAGGAAAGAAAGAAGAAAGAAAGAAGAAAGAAAGAAGAAAGAAAGAAGAAAAAGAAAGAAAAAGTAAGAAAGAAAGAAGAAAGAAGGAAGAAAGAATGCAGAAAGAGGAAAGAAAGAAGAAAGAAAGAAGAAAGAATGAAGAAAGAGGAAAGAAAGAAGAAAGAAAGAAGAAAGAAAGTAGAAACAATGAAGAAAGAAGAAAGAAAGAAGAAAGAGGAAAGAAAGAAGAAAGAAGAAAGAAAGAAGAAAGAAGAAAGAAAGAAGAAAGAAGAAAGAAAGAAAGATGAAAGAAAGAAGAAAGAAAAAGAAAGAAGAAAGAAAGAAGAAAGAAGAAAGAAAGAAGAAAGAAAGAAAGAAGAAAGAAGTAAGAAAGAAGAAAGAAAGAAGAAAGAAAGAAAGAAGAAAGAAAGAAGAAAGAAAGAAGAAAGAAAGAAGGAAGAAAGAAGAAAGAAAGAAGTAAGAAAGAATTAAGATAAAATTAAGAAAGGAGTAAGAAAAAAAGAAGAAAGAAAGAAGAAAGAGAGAAGAAAGAGAGAAAGAAGAAAGAAAGAAGATAGAAAGAGGAAAGAAAGAAGAAAGAAAGAAGAAAGAAAGAAAGAAGAAAGAAGGAAGAAAGACGAAAGAACGAAGTAAGAAAGAATTAAGAAAAAATTAAGAAAGGAGTAAGAAAGAAGGAAGAAAGAAAGAAGAAAGAAGAAAGAAGAAAGAAAGAAGAAAGAAAGAAGAAAGAAAGAAGAAAGAAGGAAGAAGAAAGAAGTAAGAAAGAAATAATAAAAAATTAAGAAAGGAGTAAGAAAGAAAGAAGAACGAAAGAAGAAAGAAAGAAGAAAGAAAGAAGAAAGAAAAAAAAAAGAAAGAAGGAAAGAAGAAAGAAAGATGGAAGAAAGAAGAAAGAAAGAAGGAAGAAAGAAGAAAGAAAGAAAATAGAAAGAAAGAATAAAGAAGAAAGAAAGAAGAAAGAAAGAAGAAAGAAAGAAGAAAGTAAGAAAGAAAGAAGAAAGAAAGAAGAAAGAAAGAAAGAAGAAAGAAGGAAGAAAGAAGAAAGAAAGAAGAATGAAATAATTAAGAAAAAATTAAGAAAGGAGTAAGAAAGATAGAAGAAAGAAAGAAGAAAGAAAGAAGAAAGAGGAAAGAAAGAAGAAAGAAGAAAGAAAGAAGAAAGAAAGCAAGAAAGAAAGAATAATAAGAAAGAAAGAAGTAAGATAGTAGGAAGAAAGGAAGAAAGAAAGAAGAAAGAAAGAAGAAAGAAAGCAAAAAGACAGAAAGAAAGAAGAAAGAAAGAGGAAAGAAAGAATGAAGAAAGAAATAATAATAAGAAAGAAAGAAGTTAGATAGCAGGAAGAAAGGAAGAAAGAAAGAAGAAAGAAAGAAAGAAGAAAGAAAGAATAAAGAAGAAAGAATGAAAGAAGAAAGAAAGAATAAAGAAGAAAGAAAGAAGAAAGAAAGAAGAAAGAAAGAAAGAAAGGATAAAGAAAGAATAAAGAAAGAAGAAAGAAAGAAGAAAGAAAGAAGAAAGAAGAAAGTAAGAAAGAAAGAAGAAAGAAAGTAGAAAGAAATAGGTAAGAAAGAAGAAAGTAAGGAAGAAAGAAGAATGAAAGAAGAAAGAAAGAAGAAAGAAAGAAAGAAGAAAGAAGGAAGAAAGAAGTAAGAAAGAGGAAAGAAAGAAGAAAGAAAAATTAAGAAAAAATTAAGAAAGAAGTAAGAAAGAAAGAAGAAAAAAGAAGAAAGTAAGAAGAAACAAAGAAAGAAGAAAGAAAGAAGATAGAAAGAAGAAAGAAAGAAGAAAGAAAGAAGAAAGAAAGAAAGAAGAAAGAAGAAAGAAAGACGAAAGAAATAATTAAGAAAAAATTAAGAAAGGAGTAAGAAAGAAAGAAGAAAGAAAGAAGAAAGAATGAAGAAAGAAAGAAAGAAGAAAGAAGAAAGGAAGAAAGAAGAAAGAAAAAGAAGAAAGAAAGAAGAAAGAGAGAAGAAAGAAAGAAGAAATAAAAAAAGAAAGAAGGAAAGAAGAATGAAAGAAGAAAGAAAGAAAGAAAGAAGAAAGAAGAGAGAGAGAAGAAAGAAAGAATAAAGAGGAAAGAAAGAAGAAAGAAAGAAGAAAGAAAGAAGAAAGAAAGAAGTAAGTAGAAAGAAAGAAGAAAGAAAGAAGAAAGAAGAAAGAAATAAGAAAGAAAGAAGAAAGAGAAAGAAAGAAGAAAGAAAGAAGGAAGAAAGGAAGAAGAAAAAAGGAAGAAAGAAAGAAGAAGAAAGAAGAAAGAAAGAAGAAAGAAGAAAGAAAAAATTAAGAAAGGAGTAAGAAAGAAAGAAAGAAAGAAGAAAGAAAGAAGAAAGAAAGAAGAAAGAAAGAAGAAAGGAAGAAGAAAGAAAGAAGAAAGAAGAAAGAAAAAGAAAGAAGTAAGAAAGAAGTAAGAAAGAAGAAAGAAAGAAAGAAAGAAAGGAGAAAGAAAGAAGAAAGAAGTAAGAAAGAAGAAAGAAAGAAGAAAGAAAGAAGAAAGAATGAAGAAAGAAAGAAGGAAGAAAGAAAGAAGAAAGAGGAAAGAAAGAAGAAAGAAAGAAGAAAGAAAGAAGAAATAAGAAAGAAAGAAAGAAGAAAGAAGAAAGAAAGAAGAAGGAAAGAAAGAAGAAAGAAGGAAGAAAGAGTGAAAGAAAGAGGAAAGAAAGAAGAAAGAAAAAAGAAAGGAAGAAGAAAGAGGAAAGAAAGAAAGAAGAAAGAAGGAAGGAAGAAAGAATAAAGAGGAAAGAATGAAGAAAGAAAGAAGAAAGAGGAAAGACAGAAGAAAGAAAGAAGAAGGAAAGAAAGAAAAAAGAAGGAAGAAAGAAAGAAGAAAGAAGAAAGAAGAAAGAAAGAAGAAAGAAAGAAGAAAGAAAGAAGAAAGAAAGAAGAAAGAAAAAGAAAGAAGAAAGAAAGAAAGAAGAAAGAAAGAAGAAAGGAGTAAGAAAGAAAGAAGAAAGAAAGAAGAAAGAAAGAAGAAGGAAAGAAGAAAGAAAGAAAGAAGTTAGAAAGAAGAAAGGAAGAAGAAAGAAAGAAGAAAGAAAGAAAGAAGAAAGAAGGAAGAAAGAAGAAATAAAGAAGTAAGAATGAAGTAAGAAAGAAGTTAGAAAGGACTAAGAAAGAAGAAAGAAAGAAGTAGAAAAAAGAAAGAAAGAAGAAAGAAAGAAGAAAGAAAGAAGAAAGAAAAAGAAAGAAGAAAGAAAGAAAGAAGAAAGAAAGAAGAAAGGAGTAAGAAAGAAAGAAGAAAGAAAGAAGAAAGAAAGAAGAAGGAAAGAAGAAAGAAAGAAAGAAGTTAGAAAGAAGAAAGGAAGAAGAAAGAAAGAAGAAAGAAAGAAAGAAGAAAGAAGGAAGAAAGAAGAAATAAAGAAGAATGAAGTAAGAAAGAATTTAGAAAGGACTAAGAAAGAAGGAAGAAAGAAGTAAGAAAAAAAAGAAAGAAGTAAGAAAGAAGAAAGAAAGAAGAAAGAAAGAAGAAAGAAAGAAGAAAGAAAGAAGTAAGAAAGAAGTAAGAAAGAAGTTAGAAATAAGTAAGAAAGAAGTTAGAAGGAAGTAAGAAAGAAGTAAGGAAGAAGTAAGAAAGAAGTAAGAAAGAAGTTAGAAAGAAGAAAGAAAGAAGTAAGAAAGAAGAAAGAAAGAAGAAAGAAAGAAGTAAGAAAGAAGAAAGAAAGAAAGAAGAAAGAAAGAAGAAAGAAAGAAGAATTAAAGAAGAAAAAAGGAAGAAAGAAAGAAGAAAGAGGAAAGAAAGAAGAAAGAAAGAAGAAAGAAAGAAAAAAGAAAGAAAGAAAGAAAAAAGAAAGAAGAAAGAAAGAAAGAAGAAAGAAATAATAATAAGAAAGAAAGAAGTTAGATAGTAGGAAGAAAGGAAGAAAGAAAGAAGAAAGAACGAAAGAAGAAAGAAAGAAGAAACAGGAAAGAAAGAAGTAAGAAAGAATTAAGAAAAAATTAAGAAAGGAGTAAGAAAGAAAGAAGAAAGAAGAAAGAAAGAAAGAAGAAGAAAGAAGAAAGAAACAAGAAAGAAGAAAGAAAAAATTAAGAAAGGAGTAAGAAAGAAAGAAGAAAGAAAGAAGAAAAAAGGAGAAATAAAGAAAGAAGAAAGAAAGAAGAAAGGAAGAAGAAAGAAAGAAGAAAGAAGAAGGAAAAAGAAAGAAGGAAGAAAGAAGTAAGAAAGAAGAAAGAAAGAAAGAAGAAAGAAGGAAGAAAGAAGAAATAAAGAAGTAAGAAAGAAGTTAGAAAGGAGTAAGAAAGAAGAAGGAAAGAAGTAAGAAAGAAGAAAGAAAGAAGAAAGAATGAAGAAAGAAAAACAAAGAAAGAAGTTAGAAAGAATTAAGAAAGAAGTAAGGAAGAAGTAAGAAAGAAGTAAGAAAGAAGTTAGAAAGAAGAAAGAAAGAAGTAAGAAAAAAAGAAAGAAGTAAGAAAGAAGAATGAAAGAAGAAAGAAAGAAGAAAGAAAGAAGAAAGAAAGAAGAAAGAAAGAAGTAAGAAAGAATTAAGAAAGAATATAGAAATAAGTAAGAAAGAAGTTAGAAAGAAGTAAGAAATAAGTAAGGAAGAAGTAAGAAAGAAGTGAGAAATAAGAAAGAAATAAGAAAGAAAGAAGAAAGAAAGAAGTAAGAAAGAAGAAAGAAAGAAAGAAGAAAGAAAGAAGAAAGAAAGAAGAAAGAAAGAAAGAAGAAAAATGGAAGAAAGAAAGAAGAATGAAAGAAGAAAGAAAGAAAGAAGAAAGAAATAATAATAAGAAAGAAAGAAGTTAGATAGTAGGAAGAAACTAAGAAAGAAAGAAGAAAGAAAGAATAAAGAAGAAAGAAAGAAGAAAGAAAGAAGAAAGAGAGAAAGAATAAAGAAAGACTAAAGAAGAAAGAAAGAAGAAAGAAAGAAGAAAGAAAGAAGAAAGAAAGAGAAAGAAATAAAGAAGAAAGGAGAAAGAAAGAAGAAAGAAAAAGAAAGAAACAAAGAAGAAAGAAAGAAGAAACAAAGAAAGAAGAAAGAAAGAAGAAAGGAAGAAGAAAGAAAGAAGAAAGAAAGAAGAAAGAAAGAAGAAAGAAAGAAGAAAGAAAGAAAGAAGAAAGAAAGAAGAAAGAAAGAAAGTAAGAAAGAAAGAAAGAAATAAGAAAGAAAGAAGAAAGAACAAAGAAAGAAAAAGTAAGAAAGAAAGAAGAAAGAAAGAAGAAAGAAAGAAGTAAGAAAGAAGAAAGAAAGAAGGAAGAAAGAAGAAAGAAAGAAGAAAGAAAGAAGAAAGAGGAAAGAAAGAAGAAAGAAAGAAGAAGGAAAGAAAGAACAAAGAAGGAAGAAAGAAAGAAGAAAGAAAAAGAAAGAAGAAAGAAAAAAAGACGAAAGAAAGAAGAAAGGAGTAAGAAAGAAAGAAGAAAGAAAGAAGACAGAAAGAAGAAAGAAAGAAGTTAGAAAGAAGAAAGGAAGAAGAAAGAAAGAAGAAAGAAAGAAAGAAGAAAGAAGGAAGAAAGAAGAAATAAAGAAGTAAGAAAGAAGTAAGAAAGAAGTTAGAAAGAAGAAAGAAAGAAGTAAGAAAGAAGAAAGAAGAAAGAAATAAGAAAGAACGAAGAAAGAAAGAAAAAGTAAGAAAGAAAGAAGAAAGAAAGAAGAAAGAAAGAAGTAAGAAAGAAGAAAGAAAGAAGAAAGAAAGAAGAAAGAAGAAAGAAAAAAGAAAAAAGGAAGAAAGAAAGAAGAAAGAAAGAAGAAAGAATGAAAGAAGAAAGAAATAATAATAAGAAAGAAGTTAGATAGTAGGAAGAAAGGAAGAAAGAAGGAAGAAAGAAAGAATAAAGAAGAAAGAAAGAAGAAAGAAAGAAGAAAGAGAGAAAGAATAAAGAAAGAATAAAGAAGAAAGAAAGAAGAAAGAAAGAAGAAAGAAAGAAGAAAGAAAGAAGAAAGAAAAAGAGAGAAATAAAGAAGAAAGGAGAAAGAAAGAAGAAAGAAAAAGAAAGAAACAAAGAAGAAAGAAAGAAGAAACAAAGAAAGAAGAAAGAAAGAAGAAAGAAGAAAGAAAGAAGAAAGAAAGAAGAAAGAAAGAAAAAAGAAAGAAAGAAGAAAGAAAGAAGAAAGAAAGAAGAAAGAAAGAAAGAAGAAAGAAAGAAGAAAGAAAGAAAGTAAGAAAGAAAGAAAGAAAAAAGAAAGAAAGAAGAAAGAACAAAGAAAGAAAGAAAAAGTAAGAAAGAAAGAAGAAAGAAAGAAGAAAGAAAGAAGAAAGAAAGAAGAAAGAAAGAAAGAAGAAAGAAAGAAAGAAGAAAGAAAGAAGAAAGAAAGAAAGAAAGAAGAAAGAAGGAAGAAAGAAGAAAGAAAGAAGAAAGAAAGAAGAAAGAAAGAAGAAAGAAAAAATTAAGAAAGGATTAAGAAAGAAAGAAGAAAGAAAGAAGAAAGAAAGAAAGAAGAAAAAAAGAAGATAGAAAGAATAAAAAAGAAAGAAGAAAGAAGAAAGAAAGAAGACAGAGGAAAAAAGAAGAAAGAAAAAAGAAAGAAAGAAGAAAGAGAAAGAAAGAAGAAAGAAAGAAGGAAGAAAGAAAGAAGAAAGAAGGAAGAAAGAAAGAAGAAAGAAAGAAGAAAGAAAGAAGAAAGAAGGAAGAAAGAAGAAAGAAAGAAGAAAGAAAGAAGAAAGAAAGAACGAAGAAAGAAGGAAGAAAGAAGAGAGAGAGAAAAAAGAAAGAATAAAGGAAGAAGAAAGAAAGAAGAAGAATGAAGAAAGAAAAAAGAAAAAAAAGAAAGAAGAAAGAACGAAATAAGAAAGAAAGAAGAAAGAGGAAAGAAACAAGTAAGAAAGAAGAAAGAAGGAAAAAAGAAAGAAGAAAGAAGAAAGAAGAAAGAAGAAAGAAGAAAGAAAGAAGAAAGAAGAAAGAAAAAATTAAGAAAGGAGTAAGAAAGAAAGAAGAAAGAAAGAAGAAAGAAAGAAGAAAGAAAGAAAGAAGAAAGAAAGAAGAAAGGAAGAAGAAAGAAAGGAGAAAGAAAGAAGAAAGAAAAAGAAAGAAGTAAGAAAGAAGTAAGAAAGAAGAAAGAAAGAAAGAAAGGAGAAAGAAAGAAGAAAGAAGTAAGAAAGAAGAAAGAAAGAAGAAAGAAAGAAGAAAGAAAGAAGGAAGAAAGAAGGAAGAAAGAAAGAAGAAAGAAGGAAAAAAGAAGAAATAAAGAAGTAAGAAAGAAGTAAGAAAGAAGTTAGAAAGGAGTAAGAAAGAAGAATGAAAGTAGAAAGAAAGAAGAAAGAAAGAAGAAAGAAAGAAGAAAGAAAGAAGAAAGAAAGAAGTTAGAAAGAATTAAGAAAGAAGTAAGGAAGAAGTAAGAAAGAAGTAAGAAAGAATAAAGAAAGAAGAAAGAAAGAAGAAAGAAGGAAGAAAGGAAGAAGAAAGAAAGAAGAAAGAGTAAATTAAGAAAGGATTAAGAAAGAAAGAAGACAGAAAGAAGAAAGAAAGAAGAAAGAAAGAAGATAGAAAGAAGAAAGAAAGAAAGAAGAAAGAAGAAAGAAAGAAGAAAGAGGAAAAAATAAGAAAGAAAGAAGAAAGAAAGAAGAAAGAGAAAGAAAGAAGAAAGAAAGAAGGAAGAAAGAAAGAAGAAAGAAGGAAGAAAGAAAGAAGAAAGAAAGAAGAAAGAAAGAAGAAAGAAGGAAGAAAGAAGAAAGAAAGAAGTAAAAAAGAGTTAAGAAAAAATTAAGAAAGGAGTAAGAAAAAAGAAGAAAGAAAGAAGAAAAAAAAGAAAGAAAGAAAGAAGAAAGAAAGAAAAAAGAAAGAAGAAAGAAAGAACGAAGAAAGAAGGAAGAAAGAAGGTAGAAAGAAGAGAGAGAAATAAGAAACAAGAAAGGAAGAAGAGAGAAAGAAGAAAGAATGAAGAAAGAAAAAAGAAAGAAAAAGAAAGAAGAAAGAACGAAAGAAGAAAGAAGAAAGAGGAAAGAAAGAAGTAAGAAAGAAGAAAGAAGGAAAAAAGAAAGAAGAAAGAAGAAAGAAAGAAGAAAGAAGAAAGAAAGAAGAAAGAAGAAAGAAAAAATTAAGAAAGGAGTAGGGAAGAAAGAAGAAAGAAAGAAGAAAGAAAGAAGAAAGAAAGAAAGAAGAAAGGAAGAAGAAAGAAAAGAGAAAGACAGAAGAAAGAAAAAGAAAGAAGTAAGAAAGAAGTAAGAAAGAAGAAAGAAAGAAAGAAAGGAGAAAGATAGAAGAAAGAAGTAAGAAAGAAGAAAGAAAGAAGAAAGAAAGAAGAAAGAAAGAAGGAAGAAAGAAGGAAGAAAGAAAGAAGAAAGGACTAAGAAAGAAGAAAGAAAGAAGTAAGAAAGAAGTAAGAAATAAGTTAGAAAGGAGTAAGAAAGAAGAAAGAAAGAAGAAAGAAAGAAGAAAGAAAGAAGAAAGAAAGAAAGAAGAAAGAAAGAAGAAAGAAAGATGAAAGAAAGAATTAAGAAAGAAGTAAGGAAGAAGTAAGAAAGAAGTAAGAAAGAAGTTAGAAAGAAGAAAGAAAGAAGTAAGAAAAAAAGGAAAGATGTAAGAAAGAAGAAAGAAAGAAGAAAGAAAGAATAAATAAAGAAGAAAGAACGAAGAAAGAAAGAAGAAGGGAAGAAGTAAGAAAGAAGTAAGAAAGAAGTTAGAAAGAAGTAAGAAAGAAGTTAGAAAGAAGTAAGAAAGAAGTAAGGAAGAAGTAAGAAAGAAGTAATGAAGAAGTAAGAAAGAAGTAAGAAAGAATTTAGAAAGAAGTAAGAAAAAAAGAAGAAAGGAAGAAGAAAGAAGGAACGAAGAAAGAAAGAAGAAATAAGAAAGAAGAAAGAAGAAAGAAGAAAAAAGAAAGAAGAAAGAAAGAAGAAAGAAAGAAGAAATAAAGAAAGAAGAAAGAGAGAAGAAAGAAAGAAGAAAGAAAGAAGAAAGAAAGAAAGAAGAAAGAAGAAAGAAAGAAGAAAGAAAGAATAAAGAAGAAAGAAAGAAGAAAGAAAGAAGAAAGAAAGAAAGAAGAAAGAAACAAGAAAGAAAGAAGAAAGAAGAAAGAAAGAAGAAAGAAGTAAGAAAGAAGTAAGAAAGAAGTAGGAAAGAAGTAAGAAAGAAAGAAGAAAGAAGTAAGAAAGAAGTAAGAAAGGAAGAAGAAAGAAAGAAGAAAGAAGAAAGAAATAGGAAAGAAAGAAGAAAGAAGAAAGAAAGAAGAAAGAAGAAAGAAAGACGAAAGAAATAATTAGGAAAAAATTAAGAAAGGAATAAGAAAGGAATAAGAAAGAAAGAAGAAAGAAAGAAGAAAAAGAAAGAAGAAAGAAAGAAAGAAGAAAGAAGAAAGAAGAAAGAAGAAAGAAGAAAGAAGAAAGAAGGAAGAAAGAAAGAAGAAAGAGGAAAGAAAGAAGAAAGAAAGAAGAAAGAAATAAGAAAGAGGAAAGAAAGAAGAAAGAAAGAAGAAAGAAAGAAGAAACAAAGAAGAAAGAAAGAAGGAAGAAAGAAAGAAGAAAGAGGAAAGAAAGAAGAAAGAAAGAAGAAAGAAATAAGAAAGAGGAAAGAAAGAAGAAAGAAAGAAGAAAGAAAGAAGAAAGAAAGAAGAAAAAGAAAGAAAAAGTAAGAAAGAAAGAAGAAAGAAGGAAGAAAGAATGAAGAAAGAGGAAAGAAAGAAGAAAGAAAGAAGAAAGAATGAAGAAAGAGGAAAGAAAGAAGAAAGAAAGAAGAAAGAAAGTAGAAACAATGAAGAAAGAAGAAAGAAAGAAGAAAGAAAGAAGAAAGAAGAAAGAAAGAAGAAAGAAGAAAGAAAGAAAGATGAAAGAAAGAAGAAAGAAAAAGAAAGAAGAAAGAAAGAAGAAAGAAGAAAGAAAGAAGAAAGAAAGAAAGAAGAAAGAAGTAAGAAAGAAGAAAGAAAGAAGAAAGAAAGAAAGAAGGAAGAAAGAAGAAAGAAAGAAGTAAGAAAGAATTAAGATAAAATTAAGAAAGGAGTAAGAAAAAAAGAAGAAAGCAAGAAGAAAGAGAGAAGAAAGAGAGAAAGAAGAAAGAAAGAAGATAGAAAGAGGAAAGAAAGAAGAAAGAAAGAAGAAAGAAAGAAAGAAGAAAGAAGGAAGAAAGACGAAAGAACGAAGTAAGAAAGAATTAAGAAAAAATTAAGAAAGGAGTAAGAAAGAAGGAAGAAAGAAAGAAGAAAGAAAGAAAGAAGAAAGAAAGAAGAAAGAAAGAAGAAAGAAAGAAGAAAGAAGGAAGAAGAAAGAAGTAAGAAAGAATTAATAAAAAATTAAGAAAGGAGTAAGAAAGAAAGAAGAACGAAAGAAGAAAGAAAGAAGAAAGAAAGAAGAAAGAAAAAAAAGAAAGAAGGAAAGAAGAAAGAAAGATGGAAGAAAGAAGAAAGAAAGAAGGAAGAAAGAAGAAAGAAAGAAAATAGAAAGAAAGAATAAAGAAGAAAGAAAGAAGAAAGAAAGAAGAAAGAAAGAAGAAAGAAAGAAAGAAGAAAGAAAGAAGGAAGAAAGAAGAAAGAAAGAAGAAAGAAAGAAGAAAGTAAGAAAGAAAGAAGAAAGAAAGAAGAAAGAAAGAAAGAAGAAAGAAGGAAGAAAGAAGAAAGAAAGAAGAATGAAATAATTAAGAAAAAATTAAGAAAGGAGTAAGAAAGATAGAAGAAAGAAAGAAGAAAGAAAGAAGAAAGAAAGAAAGAAGAAAGAAAGAAGAAAGAAGGAAGAAGGAAAGAAAGAAGAAAGAAGGAAGAAAGAAAGAAGTAGGAAAGAAGAAAGAAAAAGAAAGAAGAAAGAAAGAAAGAAGAAAGAAGAAAGGAAGAAAGAAGAAAGAAAAAGAATAAAGAAAGAAGAAAGAAAGAAGAAAGAAAAAAAGAAAGAAGGAAAGAAGAAAGAAAGAAGGAAGAAAGAAAGAAGAAAGAAGAAAGAAAGAAGAAAGAAAGAAGAAAGAGGAAAGAAAGAAGAAAGAAGAAAGAAAGAAGAAAGAAAGCAAGAAAGAAAGAATAATAAGAAAGAAAGAAGTAAGATAGTAGGAAGAAAGGAAGAAAGAAAGAAGAAAGAAAGAAGAAAGAAAGAAGAAAGAAAGAAGAAAGAAAGAAGAAAGGAAGAAGAAAGAAAGAAGAAAGAAGAAAGAGAAAGAAGTAAGAAAGAAGTAAGAAAGAAGAAAGAAAGAAAGAAAGAAAGGAGAAAAAAAGAAGAAAGAAGTAAGAAAGAAGAAAGAAAGAAGAAAGAAAGAAGAAAGAATGAAGAAAGAAAGAAGGAAGAAAGAAAGAAGAAAGAGGAAAGAAAGAAGAAAGAAAGAAGAAAAAAGAAGAAATAAGAAAGAAAGAAAGAAGAAAGAAGAAAGAAAGAAGAAGGAAAGAAAGAAGAAAGAAGGAAGAAATAGTGAAAGAAAGAGGAAAGAAAGAAGAAAGAAAAAAGAAAGGAAGAAGAAAGAGGAAAGAAAGAAAGAAGAAAGAAGGAAGGAAGAAAGAATAAAGAGGAAAGAATGAAGAAAGAAAGAAGAAAGAGGAAAGACAGAAGAAAGAAAGAAGAAGGAAAGAAAGAAAAAAGAAGGAAGAAAGAAAGAAGAAAGAAGAAAGAAAGAAGAAAGAAAGAAGAAAGAAAGAAGAAAGAAAGAAGAAAGAAAGAAGAAAGAAAAAGAAAGAAGAAAGAAAGAAAGAAGAAAGAAAGAAGAAAGGAGTAAGAAAGAAAGAAGAAAGAAAGAAGAAAGAAAGAAGAAGGAAAGAAGAAAGAAAGAAAGAAGTTAGAAAGAAGAAAGGAAGAAGAAAGAAAGAAGAAAGAAAGAAAGAAGAAAGAAGGAAGAAAGAAGAAATAAAGAAGTAAGAATGAAGTAAGAAAGAAGTTAGAAAGGACTAAGAAAGAAGAAAGAAAGAAGTAAGAAAAAAGAAAGAAAGAAGAAAGAAAGAAGAAAGAAAGAAGAAAGAAAAAGAAAGAAGAAAGAACGAAAGAAGAAAGAAAGAAGAAAGGAGTAAGAAAGAAAGAAGAAAGAAAGAAGAAGGAAAGAAGAAAGAAAGAAAGAAGCTAGAAAGAAGAAAGGAAGAAGAAAGAAAGAAGAAAGAAAGAAAGAAGAAAGAAGGAAGAAAGAAGAAATAAAGAAGTAAGAATGAAGTAAGAAAGAATTTAGAAAGGACTAAGAAAGAAGGAAGAAAGAAGTAAGAAAAAAAGAAAGAAGTAAGAAAGAAGAAAGAAAGAAGAAAGAAAGAAGAAAGAAAGGAGAAAGAAAGAAGTAAGAAAGAAGTAAGAAAGAAGTTAGAAATAAGTAAGAAAGAAGTTAGAAAGAAGTAAGAAAGAAGTAAGGAAGAAGTAAGAAAGAAGTAAGAAAGAAGTTAGAAAGAAGAAAGAAAGAAGTAAGAAAGAAGAAAGAAAGAAGAAAGAAAGAAGAAAGAACGAAGAAAGAAAGAAAAAGTAAGAAAGAAAGAAGAAAGAAAGAAGAAAGAAAGAAGTAAGAAAGAAGAAAGAAAGAAAGAAGTAAGAAAGAAGAAAGAAAGAAGAATGAAAGAAGAAAAAAGGAAGAAAGAAAGAAGAAAGAGGAAAGAAAGAAGAAAGAAAGAAGAAAGAAAGAAAAAGAAAGAAAGAAAGAAGAAAGAAATAATAATAAGAAAGAAAGAAGTTAGATAGTAGGAAGAAAGGAAGAAAGAAAGAAGAAAGAACGAAAGAAGAAAGAAAGAAGAAACAGGAAAGAAAGAAGTAAGAAAGAATTAAGAAAAAATTAAGAAAGGAGTAAGAAAGAAAGAAGAAAGAAGAAAGAAAGAAACAAGAAGAAAGAAGAAAGAAAGAAGAAAGAAGAAAGAAAAAATTAAGAAAGGAGTAAGAAAGAAAGAAGAAAGAAAGAAGAAAAAGGAGAAAGAAAGAAAGAAGAAAGAAAGAAGAAAGGAAGAAGAAAGAGAGAAGAAAGAAGAAGGAAAAAGAAAGAAGTAAGAAAGAAGTAAGAAAGAAGAAAGAAAGAAAGAAGAAAGAAGGAAGAAAGAAGAAATAAAGAAGTAAGAAAGAAGTTAGAAAGGAGTAAGAAAGAAGTAAGAAAAAAAAGAAAGAAGTAAGAAAGAAGAATGAAAGAAGAAAGAAAGAAGAAAGAAAGAAGAAAGAAAGAAGAAAGAAGTAAGAATGAATTAAGAAAGAAGATAGAAATAAGTAAGAAAGAAGTTAGAAAGAAGTAAGAAAGAAGTAAGGAAGAAGTAAGAAAGAAGTAAGAAAGAAGTGAGAAAGAAGAAAGAAAGAAGAAAGAAAGAAGAAAGAAAGAAGTAAGAAAGAAGAAAGAAAGAAAGAAGAAAGAAAGAAGAAAGAAAGAAGAAAGAAAGAAAGAAGAAAAAAGGAAGAAAGAAAGAAGAATGAAAGAAGAAAGAAAGAAAGAAGAAAGAAATAATAATAAGAAAGAAAGAAGTTAGATAGTAGGAAGAAACTAAGAAAGAAAGAAGAAAGAAAGAATAAAGAAGAAAGAAAGAAGAAAGAAAGAAGAAAGAGAGAAAGAATAAAGAAAGACTAAAGAAGAAAGAAAGAAGAAAGAAAGAAGAAAGAAAGAAGAAAGAAAAAGAAAGAAATAAAGAAGAAAGGAGAAAGAAAGAAGAAAGAAAAAGAAAGAAACAAAGAAGAAAGAAAGAAGAAACAAAGAAAGAAGAAAGAAAGAAGAAAGGAAGAAGAAAGAAAGAAGAAAGAAAGAAGAAAGAAAGAAAAAAGAAAGAAAGAAGAAAGAAAGAAGAAAGAAAGAAAGAAGAAAGAAAGAAGAAAGAAAGAAAGTAAGAAAGAAAGAAAGAAATAAGAAAGAAATTAGAAAGAACAAAGAAAGAAAAAGTAAGAAAGAAAGAAGAAAGAAAGAAGAAAGAAAGAAGTAAGAAAGAAGAAAGAAAGAAAGAAGGAAGAAAGAAGAAAGAAAGAAGAAAGAAAGAAGAAAGAGGAAAGAAAGAAGAAAGAAAGAAGAAGGAAAGAAAGAACAAAGAAGGAAGAAAGAAAGAAGAAAGAAAAAGAAAGAAGAAAGAAAAAAAGAAGAAAGAAAGAAGAAAGGAGTAAGAAAGAAAGAAGAAAGAAAGAAGAAAGAAAGAAGAAAGAAAGAAGAAAGAAAGAAGTTAGAAAGAAGAAAGGAAGAAGAAAGAAAGAAGAAAGAAAGAAAGAAGAAAGAAGGAAGAAAGAAGTTAGAAATAAGTAAGAAAGAAGTTAGAAAGAAGTAAGAAAGAAGTAAGAAAGAAGAAAGAAGAAAGAAATAAGAAAGAACGAAGAAAGAAAGAAAAAGTAAGAAAGAAAGAAGAAAGAAAGTAGAAAGAAAGAAGTAAGAAAGAAGAAAGAAAGAAGAAAGAAAGAAGAAAGAAGAAAGAAAAAAGAAAAAAGGAAGAAAGAAAGAAGAAAGAAAGAAGAAAGAATGAAAGAAGAAAGAAATAATAATAAGAAAGAAGTTAGATAGTAGGAAGAAAGGAAGAAAGAAGGAAGAAAGAAAGAATAAAGAAGAAAGAAAGAAGAAAGAAAGAAGAAAGAGAGAAAGAATAAAGAAAGAATAAAGAAGAAAGAAAGAAGAAAGAAAGAAGAAAGAAAGAAGAAAGAAAGAAGAAAGAAAAAGAAAGAAATAAAGAAGAAAGGAGTAAGAAAGAAAGAAGAAAGAAAGAAGAAAGAAAGAAGAAGGAAAGAAGAAAGAAAGAAAGAAGTTAGAAAGAAGAAAGGAAGAAGAAAGAAAGAAGAAAGAAAGAAAGAAGAAAGAAGGAAGAAAGAAGAAATAAAGAAGTAAGAATGAAGTAAGAAAGAAGTTAGAAAGGACTAAGAAAGAAGAAAGAAAGAAGTAAGAAAAAAGAAAGAAAGAAGAAAGAAAGAAGAAAGAAAGAAGAAAGAAAAAGAAAGAAGAAAGAACGAAAGAAGAAAGAAAGAAGAAAGGAGTAAGAAAGAAAGAAGAAAGAAAGAAGAAGGAAAGAAGAAAGAAAGAAAGAAGCTAGAAAGAAGAAAGGAAGAAGAAAGAAAGAAGAAAGAAAGAAAGAAGAAAGAAGGAAGAAAGAAGAAATAAAGAAGTAAGAATGAAGTAAGAAAGAATTTAGAAAGGACTAAGAAAGAAGGAAGAAAGAAGTAAGAAAAAAAGAAAGAAGTAAGAAAGAAGAAAGAAAGAAGAAAGAAAGAAGAAAGAAAGGAGAAAGAAAGAAGTAAGAAAGAAGTAAGAAAGAAGTTAGAAATAAGTAAGAAAGAAGTTAGAAAGAAGTAAGAAAGAAGTAAGGAAGAAGTAAGAAGAAGTAGAAAGAAGTTAGAAAGAAGAAAGAAAGAAGTAAGAAAGAAGAAAGAAAGAAGAAGAAAGAAGAAAGAACGAAGAAAGAAAGAAAAAGTAAGAAAGAAAGAAGAAAGAAAGAAGAAAGAAAGAAGTAAGAAAGAAGAAAGAAAGAAAGAAGTAAGAAAGAAGAAAGAAAGAAGAATGAAAGAAGAAAAAAGGAAGAAAGAAAGAAGAAAGAGGAAAGAAAGAAGAAAGAAAGAAGAAAGAAAGAAAAAGAAAGAAAGAAAGAAGAAAGAAATAATAATAAGAAAGAAAGAAGTTAGATAGTAGGAAGAAAGGAAGAAAGAAAGAAGAAAGAACGAAAGAAGAAAGAAAGAAGAAACAGGAAAGAAAGAAGTAAGAAAGAATTAAGAAAAAATTAAGAAAGGAGTAAGAAAGAAAGAAGAAAGAAGAAAGAAAGAAACAAGAAGAAAGAAGAAAGAAAGAAGAAAGAAGAAAGAAAAAATTAAGAAAGGAGTAAGAAAGAAAGAAGAAAGAAAGAAGAAAAAAGGAGAAAGAAAGAAAGAAGAAAGAAAGAAGAAAGGAAGAAGAAAGAGAGAAGAAAGAAGAAGGAAAAAGAAAGAAGTAAGAAAGAAGTAAGAAAGAAGAAAGAAAGAAAGAAGAAAGAAGGAAGAAAGAAGAAATAAAGAAGTAAGAAAGAAGTTAGAAAGGAGTAAGAAAGAAGTAAGAAAAAAAGAAAGAAGTAAGAAAGAAGAATGAAAGAAGAAAGAAAGAAGAAAGAAAGAAGAAAGAAAGAAGAAAGAAGTAAGAATGAATTAAGAAAGAAGATAGAAATAAGTAAGAAAGAAGTTAGAAAGAAGTAAGAAAGAAGTAAGGAAGAAGTAAGAAAGAAGTAAGAAAGAAGTGAGAAAGAAGAAAGAAAGAAGAAAGAAAGAAGAAAGAAAGAAGTAAGAAAGAAGAAAGAAAGAAAGAAGAAAGAAAGAAGAAAGAAAGAAGAAAGAAAGAAAGAAGAAAAAAGGAAGAAAGAAAGAAGAATGAAAGAAGAAAGAAAGAAAGAAGAAAGAAATAATAATAAGAAAGAAAGAAGTTAGATAGTAGGAAGAAACTAAGAAAGAAAGAAGAAAGAAAGAATAAAGAAGAAAGAAAGAAGAAAGAAAGAAGAAAGAGAGAAAGAATAAAGAAAGACTAAAGAAGAAAGAAAGAAGAAAGAAAGAAGAAAGAAAGAAGAAAGAAAAAGAAAGAAATAAAGAAGAAAGGAGAAAGAAAGAAGAAAGAAAAAGAAAGAAACAAAGAAGAAAGAAAGAAGAAACAAAGAAAGAAGAAAGAAAGAAGAAAGGAAGAAGAAAGAAAGAAGAAAGAAAGAAGAAAGAAAGAAAAAGAAAGAAAGAAGAAAGAAAGAAGAAAGAAAGAAAGAAGAAAGAAAGAAGAAAGAAAGAAAGTAAGAAAGAAAGAAAGAAATAAGAAAGAAATTAGAAAGAACAAAGAAAGAAAAAGTAAGAAAGAAAGAAGAAAGAAAGAAGAAAGAAAGAAGTAAGAAAGAATAAAGAAAGAAAGAAGGAAGAAAGAAGAAAGAAAGAAGAAAGAAAGAAGAAAGAGGAAAGAAAGAAGAAAGAAAGAAGAAGGAAAGAAAGAACAAAGAAGGAAGAAAGAAAGAAGAAAGAAAAAGAAAGAAGAAAGAAAAAAAGAAGAAAGAAAGAAGAAAGGAGTAAGAAAGAAAGAAGAAAGAAAGAAGAAAGAAAGAAGAAAGAAAGAAGAAAGAAAGAAGTTAGAAAGAAGAAAGGAAGAAGAAAGAAAGAAGAAAGAAAGAAAGAAGAAAGAAGGAAGAAAGAAGTTAGAAATAAGTAAGAAAGAAGTTAGAAAGAAGTAAGAAAGAAGTAAGAAAGAAGAAAGAAGAAAGAAATAAGAAAGAACGAAGAAAGAAAGAAAAAGTAAGAAAGAAAGAAGAAAGAAAGTAGAAAGAAAGAAGTAAGAAAGAAGAAAGAAAGAAGAAAGAAAGAAGAAAGAAGAAAGAAAAAAGAAAAAAGGAAGAAGAAAGAAGAAAAGAAAGAAGAAAGAATGAAAGAAGAAAGAAATAATAATAAGAAAGAAGTTAGATAGTAGGAAGAAAGGAAGAAAGAAGGAAGAAAGAAAGAATAAAGAAGAAAGAAAGAAGAAAGAAAGAAGAAAGAGAGAAAGAATAAAGAAAGAATAAAGAAGAAAGAAAGAAGAAAGAAAGAAGAAAGAAAGAAGAAAGAAAGAAGAAAGAAAAAGAAAGAAATAAAGAAGAAAGGAGAAAGAAAGAAGAAAGAAAAAGAAAGAAACAAAGAAGAAAGAAAGAAGAAACAAAGAAAGAAGAAAGAAAGAAGAAAGAAGAAAGAAAGAAGAAAGAAAGAAGAAAGAAAGAAAAAAGAAAGAAAGAAGAAAGAAAGAAGAAAGGAAGAAGAAAGAAAGAAAGAAGAAAGAAAGAAGAAAGAAAGAAAGTAAGAAAGAAAGAAAGAAAAAAGAAAGAAAGAAGAAAGAACAAAGAAAGAAAGAAAAAGTAAGAAAGAAAGAAGAAAGAAAGAAGAAAGAAAGAAGAAAGAAAGAAGAAAGAAAGAAAGAAGAAAGAAAGAAAGAAGAAAGAAAGAAGAAAGAAAGAAAGAAAGAAGAAAGAAGGAAGAAAGAAGAAAGAAAGAAGAAAGAAAGAAGAAAGAAAAAATTAAGAAAGGATTAAGAAAGAAAGAAGAAAGAAAGAAGAAAGAAAGAAAGAAGAAAGAAAGAAGATAGAAAGAATAAAAAAGAAAGAAGAAAGAAGAAAGAAAGAAGACAGAGGAAAAAAGAAGAAAGAAAGAAGAAAGAGAAAGAAAGAAGAAAGAAAGAAGGAAGAAAGAAAGAAGAAAGAAGGAAGAAAGAAAGAAGAAAGAAAGAAGAAAGAAAGAAGAAAGAAGGAAGAAAGTAGAAAGAAAGAAGTAAAAAGGAGTTAAGAAAAAATTAAGAAAAGAGTAAAAAAAAGAAGAAAGAAAGAAGAAAAAAGAAAGAAAGAAAGAAGAATGAAAGAAGAAAGAAAGAAGAAAGAAAGAACGAAGAAAGAAGGAAGAAAGAAGAGAGAGAGAAAAAAGAAAGAATAAAGGAAGAAGAAAGAAAGAAGAAAGAATGAAGAAAGAAAAAAGAAAGAAAAAGAAAGAAGAAAGAACGAAAGAAGAAAGAAAGAAGAAAGAGGAAAGAAACAAGTAAGAAAGAAGAAAGAAGGAAAAAGAAAGAAGAAAGAAGAAAGAAAGAAGAAAGAAGAAAGAAAGAAGAAAGAAGAAAGAAAAAATTAAGAAAGGAGTAAGAAAGAAAGAAGAAAGAAAGAAGAAAGAAAAAAGAAAGAAAGAAAGAAAGAAGAAAGAAAGAAGAAAGGAAGAAGAAAGAAAGGAGAAAGAAAGAAGAAAGAAAAGAAAGAAGTAAGAAAGAAGTAAGAAAGAAGAAAGAAAGAAAGAAAGGAGAAAGAAAGAAGAAAGAAGTAAGAAAGAAGAAAGAAAGAAGAAAGAAAGAAGAAAGAAAGAAGGAAGAAAGAAGGAAGAAAGAAGAAGAAGAAGGAAGAAAGAAGAAATAAAGAAGTAAGAAAGAAGTAAGAAAGAAGTTAGAAAGGAGTAAGAAAGAAGAATGAAAGAAGAAAGAAAGAAGAAAGAAAGAAGAAAGAAAGAAGTTAGAAAGAATTAAGAAAGAAGTAAGGAAGAAGTAAGAAAGAAGTAAGAAAGAATAAAGAAAGAAGAAAGAAAGAAGAAAGAAGGAAGAAAGGAAGAAGAAAGAAAGAAGAAAGAAAGAAGATAGAAAGAAGAAAGAATGAAGAAAGAAAGAAGAAAGAAAGAAGTTAGAAAGAATTAAGAAAGAAGTAAGGAAGAAGTAAGAAAGAAGTAAGAAAGAATAAAGAAAGAAGAAAGAAAGAAGAAAGAAGGAAGAAAGGAAGAATAAAGAAAGAAGAAAGAAAGAAGAAAGAAGAAAGAAGAAAGAAGAAAGAAAGAATAATAAGAAAGAAAGAAGTTAGATAGTAGAAAGAAAGGAAGAAAGAAAGAAGAAAGAAAGAAAGAAGAAAGAAAGAATAAAGAAGAAAGAAAGAAGAAAGAAAGAAGAAAGAGAGAAGAAAGAAAAAGAAAGAAATAAAGAAGAAAGGAGAAAGAAAGAAGAAAGAAAAAGAAAGAAACAAAGAAGAAAGAAAGAAGAAACAAAGAAAGAAGAAAGAAAGAAGAAAGAAAGAAGAAAGAAAGAAGAAAGAAAGAAGAAAGAAAGAAGAAAGAAAGAAGAAAGAAGAAAGAAAGAAGAAAGAAGAAAGAAAGGGGAAAGAAAGAAGAAAGAAGAAAGAAAGAAAGAAGAAAGAGAAAGAAGAAAGAAGTAAGAAAGAAGTTAGAAAGAAGAAAGAAAGATGTAAGAAAGAAGAAAGAAAGAAGAAAGAAAGAAGTAAGAAAGAAGAAAGAAAGAAAGAAGAAGGAAAGAAGAAAGAAAGAAGAAAGAAAGAAAGAAGAAAGAAGGAAGAAAGAAGAAAGAAAGAAGAAAGAAAGAAGAAAGAAAGAATTAAGAAAAAACTAAGAAAGGAGAAAGAAAGAAAGAAGAAAGAAAGAAGAAAGAAAGAAGAAAGAAAGAAAGAAGACAGAAAGAAGAAAGAAGAAAGAAAGACGAAAGAAATAATTCAGAAAATATTAAGAAGGAGTAAGAAAGAAAGAAGAAAGAAAGAAGAAAGAAAGAAGAAAGAAGAAAGAAGAAAGAAAGAATAAAGAAGAAAGAGAGAAGAAAGAAGAAAGAAGAAAGAAAGAAGAAAGAAAAAAGAACGAAAGAAGAAAGAAGAAAGAAGAAAGAAGAAAGAAGGAAGAAAGAAAATAGTAAGAAAGAAGAAAGAAAAAGAAAGAAGAATGAAAGAAAGAAGAAAGAAGAAAGGAAGAAAGAAGAAAGAAAAATAATAAAGAAAGAAGAAAGAAAGAAGAAAGAAAGAAGAAAGAAAAAAAAAGAAAGAAGGATAGAAGAAAGAAAGAAGGAAGAAAGAAAAAAAGAAGAAAGAAGAAAGAAGAAAGAAGGAAGAAAGAAAGAAGAAAGAGGAAAGAAAGAAGAAAGAAGAAGAAAGAAAGAAGAAAGAAGAAAGAAAGAAGAAAGAAAGAAAGAAGAAAGAAGGAAGAAAGAAAGAAGAAAGAGGAAAGAAAGAAGAAAGAAAGAAGAAAGAAAGAACGAAGAAAGAAAGAAGAAAGAAAAAAGAAAGAAAGAAGAAAGAAGAAAGAAGAAAGAAGAAAGAAGAAAGAAGAAAGAAGAAAGAAGAAAGAAAGAAGAAAGAAAGAAAGAAGAAAGAAAGAAGAAAGAAGAAAGAAGAAAGAAAGAATAAAGAAGAAAGAGAGAAGAAAGAAAGAAGAAAGAAGAAAGAAAGAAGAAAGAAAAAAGAACGAAAGAAGAATGAAGAAAGAAGAAAGAAGAAAGAAGAAAGAAGAAAGAAGAAAGAATAAAGAAGAAAGAAAGAAGAAAGAAAGAAAGAAGAAAGAAAGAAGAAAGAAAGAAGAAAGAAGAAAGAAAGAAGAAAGAAAAAATAAAGAAAGAAGAAAGAAGAAAGAAGAAAGGAGAAAGAAGTAAGAAATAAGTAAGAAAGAAGTAAGAAATGAGTAAGAAAGGAGTAAGAAAGAAGTAAGAATGAAGTAAGAAAGAACTAATAAAGAAAGTAGAAAGAAAGAAGAAAGAAAGAAGAAAGAAGAAAGAAGTAATAAAGAAAGAAGAAAGAAAGAAGAAAGAAAGAAGAAATAAAGAAGAAAGAAGAAAGAAAGAAGAAAGAAAGAAGAAAGAAAGAAGTTCGAAAGAAGAAAGAAAGAAGTTCGAAAGAAGTAAGAAAGAAGTAAGAAAGAAGAAAGAAAGAAGAAAGAAAGAAAGAACAAAGAAAGAACGAAGAAAGAAAGAAGAAAGAAGAAAGAAAAAGAAGAAAGAAAGAAAGAAGAAAGAAAGAAGAATGAAAGAAAAAAGAAAGAAAGAAAGAAGAAAGAAAGAAGAAAGAAAGAAAGAAGAAAGAAAGAATAATAAGAAAGAAAGAAAGAAGTAAGATAGTAGGAAGAAAGGAAGAAAGAAAGAAGAAAGAGAGTAAGAAGAAAGAAAGAATAAAGAAGAAAAAGAAAAAAGAAAGAAGAAAGAATAATGAAATAATAAAGAAGAAAGAAAGAAGAAAGAAAGAAGAGAGAAAGAAGTAAGAAAAAGAAAGAAATATAGAAGAAATAAGAAAGAAAGAAGAGAAGAAAAAGATAGAAACAAAGAAGAACCAAAA